>NW_020170484.1:112367-125615 GCF_000524195.1 Echinococcus granulosus
GGACGCACGAGTGGAAGAATGACTGACTAAGTGGATGGAAATTGGATGGATGGATGGGTACCGAATGGGAAGATGGATTAAAGGATAGGCACACCTTCATTTAAAGAAATTTCTACAATAAATTAGAGAAATCCACCCTTCAAAATAGGTTTTTAATTTTTCTTCCCATTTTTATGCGAAGACGTGGAATCAATGGTTTAGATTTCTTGTAGCTTTGTAACGTTACCTCCCAGTACATATTTTCCTTATTTTTCCCTCCAATTGCGTGACAAATCTTCCCTCCTCGAGTCACGTTTTATTTAAGATCATTCAGTAAGATTTTATAGTTCTAAACAATACTCCCACCATTTTAGGTCATTCGTAAATACCTTCCCAGCATTTCCATTTTCGAATCCCATAAAACCCGGCTTTTTAATTTCCCCAGCCTGTCAACTTTTACCCATTCAACTTAATTGAGAAATGCACAAATTCAAATCCCCTGTGTAATTAGCTTGGACATATATATATGTCCCAGCCACTAATACAGGCTCTGGGTATAATTCATTCCCTCCCCATAGGTAATTGGGACTTTGGCGCAGAAAGGGAACTTTGTGTTCCCCTTTTTGCTCGGGCAAAAACACTAGCCACCTCCCCAAGTCCGCCAGCTCTACGCATTTGATCCAGCCAAAGTACTTTAACGCCTGTGGTTCGGCTGAATAGACAAATTGAACCACTAATTTCGGAAGAAAAGAAAACGGTGATTATTCTAGCGAGCTGTGGCGGTAATCACCTCACCACACGCAACGTTCACACGCGGATCGCTCGGCGCGGAGGCGGTAAAGGACAGCACGATCGACTACCACACATGCGGTGGAGACGTGACCTCAGTCCAGACAGATAGTTGAGGTGGTGTAAGGCCTAATCCGCAGTCGTGACTCACCCACTGCGTTTTCCCAAGCCCATCGACAGCTCCGTCGCCGCGACCGTGCTCACTGTCGCCGAGCCTTGCGCGCCGCACCGACTGTGTGCCTCTCATATGGACGTCTGCATCAAAAGCCTTTCAATTACCTCCTCTACTTAGAAACTTTAGGATAAAACGCCCCGGTGGCACTTAACTTTACAGTGAACAAGATAGTGAAGGTCTTTCCTAAAGATCCGCTCTATCGAACGCTCTCCCTAACTGATTAATTAAAACAAAAGGAAAAGCAATGTAGCAATAAAGTATATTGGTCTAATAAAGGTATGCATGCATTTAAGTACACCTTTTCCAAATAATTTTATCTCGAAAACCTATTTTTGTATGGGTGTAAGTCTGGCCTATCAGTTGTTTACCCAACTGGCTGCACTAATTGTCTGCAGGTGTTAAAGTTCACATAATAGACGGTTACGAAGGCAACATTTTGATGTTTATAATACTTTTGAACCCTGGAATCTTCCCGGTGTCAGAGTAGTCCAGTAGAATGACTTATCAATGCTTAACCGAATGGCTAAGGGAGTGTGGACACTGGTAAAATGGATGCACAGATTTGCATGTTCCGACAAATGTCGAAATATTTTCTTTACCTAAACTGCAGTGTTTAAAGAAAACATTCAAGTGTAAATTTTTGCGGGGACAAGGAGGCACTGTTAATTCACTTGATATGGCTCCCTACAACAACCGCGCTTTATGTATTAATCATCATTCGGAGGAAAATTAGGGAAAAAGCGGAGTCGCTTAAACACGCCCTGTATGGGTAATGCTCCATCTCCACTCCTCCGCGTTACACACTTATACCCCTTTTAACCTTGACTAGTTCGAGTGTGGCATCGTAGAGCTCGAGATTGGGGTGACTGCTAAAAGTAGTTTTACCTTTGATGGCCCTTATTGCAGATTTGATCACCCCTAGCAAAAGGCTCTCCTCTGTGCTTTTCAGGTTTGGCAGCCGGCCAAAGATGTCGACGGGGTTCACTTACTGCAGCCACTAATGCACCGCTAATCGTCGTTTTGGAGGCCGTAATAAACCACCTCAGTGCGAAAGTGAATTCGCAAATTGCATACCGAAAACCCATGAGGATGGAAGCATGACCGTAAAGCCGTAACACCACACGGCACCATAGTCATGTGTCCAGCTAAACAAAGGCATCATCGGGTGTAAGAAGAGTCTGAGACCGCTTAATGTTTCTTCTTATTTGTAAAAAGTGAAAAGGTAGAATTTGTTTTAATCTTGACTCCAATACAGAATTGATGTTTCTTTTTTTGGGGGCGGAAGGGGTGGGGATGAAAAATCACCTTCAGATATAAAGTCATCTGCCTCTTGCAACAAATTAACCACAATTCACAAAAAAAAATCCATTTTGTGATCCAATAAACAAGAAATATTCCAACCGGTATTTTAAGTAACTTCGTGGAATATTCTCCAATCAAGAGGATTTAATTACATTGCCAAGATGGGAGATTAACCTGTAATTTAATATGGGATAAATACTATTGATGACTGGATCTTTACCTCAATAATAATGGATCTTTAGAGCTCCTTTTAAGAGCTCACCTTTTTTACGAGTTGGCGGGCCTATTAAGCAGCACACTTGGAGGTAATGATGGTCCAGTTTTTGTCATTCTGTTGTTACCTAGTTTTCCTCCTCCACCTACTGTTTCGGGTTACGGGATAGAGAAGATTTGTTTAAAATACACTCTGCATGTACCTGAACGTTTAAAATATTTGGTGAAAAATGGCGAAATTTAATATGCTTCAAGCAGAAATGCAGTCAAAACTGCTTTTGCCGCCCATAAATAAAGTTACTAAATAATTTATTTATTTGTTTATTTCGAAAAAAGCGAATTGCAGAGTTTGATCAAATAAAGCATTTATGCATGAGCAATTTTTTTAGGATATGAATGTGGATTGAAAGAAAAGCATTTTTTATTTGTGAAGAGGAAGAGGGGCTCAGTAATGCCTAATTTGAGTAGCCTTACCGTTCATTGGGTCCGTTTAGGTCTAATAAACGCAAAAAAAATATGACAGGTTGGGTGATTTGTGACAGGCAGTTTTCTAGCATGATCCAGGGTTCATCTATAGAAAATAGCTAACTTGTGTTTTGATAGCTATTAGTGTTTAGCTTAATGCTCTACCTGTTTGTTCGGGATATCCATTTAGCAAAATGCATTCTCTGGCACAGCGTAATATATATCTGCAGTAACTGTCCAAATTCTGGGAGTCAATCATCGTCTCCGCTAAAGGATATGCTGTTTTTCCATAATGTGCAAATCTAACATGCTATTATCCATGAAACCCTCCTACATAAAATCTATCAATACATTTAAACGTTCTCCCTGGCTAACGAAAGTAATAAGCAAAAAACTTAGATTGTTCGTTTACCTCTGCGTTTCATTTGAGCTACAATTATGCTCCCACCATGGTAATTCCAAATAGTGGCATGGTTCCGGGCCGTGCCAGTAGCCTCGGCTCTTCTGTAATATATCTTCCGCTATGATCCCATGATTTCTTCCGACGACAAGAAAAACTCAAAGGGCCGAATTTTCGTCAATTTTAGTCTAAACTGACGCCTTAGTTGCATTCATAAAGCTTTTAAAAACAGCAATTATATGTCCAGATAAAGCCAACGCGTTAGAAAAAAACACTTTGGTTGCATTTAGTTGCATTCATTATGAGATAAGTCGTCCAATTAGTAATAGTCCAAAAATTAAAGCTAGTTGTAAATGGGAACATAGCGGCATGTTTATCAAGAGTAATTTTGACGTTTCATTCCTATGCGGTACTCATTAGTAATACCAAGAATAAGGCTCTTAAATGCTTCCATTGTAATAAATACTATAATAAGGCTTTTAAGATGGATTTTCTCATCTTTTTTACTTACCTTAATAGTTAACAGCAAAAAAGATAATAAAACCCAATACATAGTAATAATAAAAATTCAAAGTTGGAGGTTTGAGGATTCTGGAAGCAGAATAAGTATTTTACGCTGTGATTTGTTTAAATTTGCCTTTAGACTTATTGAGCTTCTAAACTGAGAGTGTCTCTCAATCAACTATCAACAATCCACGTTATGAAGGGCGCGATGTGATTGGCCAAAGGATATAGGACAATACAAAAATCTGCAAGACTATGCTCCCACTATTTTTTAAACTCTAAGTCGGTTAATGAAGATAAAGCTTCGTCTTCAAAAGCCTAGGCAGAGTACTGTATCTCAAATAAGTTCTGGAAGTCTTGCAACTTCACCGAAGGCAATATTTAAACGCTTTCATTGGGAAAAAGTTTTCTTAAACTGTACATCGAAATGTGAGTGAAAAGACGTTTCATTTTATAAGGTAGACGGAGAGGTGTTTTGGCATCTATTTGTGGAAATTAGGACAGCCTTAGGTAGATCTTTATCTGTTTCAGTAGAGTTTGAGAAACCACGCGCTACTGGAGCATATGTGGTAATAATTCCATTTAATGCTTTGTTGAAAGTGGGTGGGATGGTCCTATGTTTTTACGTTTATCAATTTCTAACTTATAGGTTCACCTGAATACAAAATGGATTCTTTTAGTGACGATGTAATAAAGGAAATTCGACGACTTAATAACATCCCAGAAAATGAAGAAAATCCGGATGATCTTGTGGAAAAACTGCACTATTTTTTACAAGTTTGCCTTCAAATAAATTGCTTAGGACGTTTGATAACCTGAAGGAGTTGGTTATAGTGGGTCAAAAGGTTCCAAATCTGCTTTTTATCAAAGATTGCACCAAACTAACAAAACTATGGATTTGCGAAAGTGGATTAGAATCGATGAAAGGTCTCAACTGTGCTACCAGACTGGAAGAGTTGTGCTTGTATGACAACAGACTAAAGGTTATAGAAGAACTGGAGGGAATGAATTCACTTTGTCGACTTTGGTTGAACAACAATGACATATCATTTCTGACAGGTTTGCAAAACCTGCAAGGATTGTGCGATCTCAACGTGGCTGGGAACCAAATCAGTCGTTTGGATGCCTCTCTCATTCCTTGTACAAAATTGGAGTCCATCAATCTCTCAGGAAACAACTTTTATGATCTGCCAGATGTGCTTTCTCTTGCTCTATTGCCGAAATTGCGGTTATTGAGAATTAATGATGCCGAATTTACTCCAAATCCAATTTCCTCATTGCCTTATACTTCTTTGGCTCTAGTGTACCACATACCCCAACTCTGTAGTATCGATGGAATGGACTTGAGGGAGCCATTTGTTAGTTTTCTGCAATCTCTCATCCGTGAGAAAAAGTTATTTTACTTTGCAAAATCCCGTCATCGACATAATTTTCTCCTTAGAACGCAACGAACTCTCCTGATCTTGAAGAAACGCCTTTCAATACCCATCATTGAGCGTCTTCGACTTTTAGATCTTCAAATCAGATTGCTAGAAGCCTACGTTAACCGACTGATAAATTTACGAGAAAGCACTTCAAAGGAGATCAAAGCACTCCACCAATCTTTGGGCAAAATTAGAGTTCGAAGTTGTTGGTGGAAGAACAAATTGAGTATCTTAGAAGCCGAATATGAGTACTACACATCGGCGTTATCAGTTAAGTTTAAAATAAACCAGTGTCTTCACACCGCTGAGCTTCAAATGTTCGGCTGCCTCACAATCAGTCAGATTGATCGTTCTGCCGAACTTTTCAACCTATGTAGACGTTTCTGTCAAATGAGAATGTGCTGGCATGATCGATGCTTGGAGGGTTTTTCCGAACTACGTTTGAACAATCTGTGGCATATCCGAAATGATCTTTTAAACAATTATTGCCAAAAAAACCAGACTAATGGAAATTTTAAAGAGGAGCTTCTTTTTTACAATTGCCTCTTCTCCTCTGACATTGATTTCTGTCACTTGGGCGAATTTTTGCGCTCCGGATTTCCTAGTGATGGCATTGTTGGAAGTTTTAGTTTCACCACACTTTTGAGCAGGCTATTAAAACTTGATTCTTTTCCAATTGAAAAGGCTTTTAACTCCTCGTTCGTCATCTTAGTGGTTCGAGCTCTCACAAAAGAAGGAAGTAACTGTGTTCGTACTGGAATCATCCTATCTCCAAAAAACGCCACTTTTACAAATGGAAAAAAGAGCTTTTGTGCTTGCGCCATTGCCCACTTTGAATATGCGTTCAGTGAGACTGCCTGCTTAATCCCTGAATTCCTTGCTGAATTGGAGCTCATTTCAACCTCCTCATTATCTCAAATGTCGGCATTTATGAATAGGGATAGTAGTCGTGCGTCGACAATAACGGATTCTATTGAAAGCTTAAGCTCGCATGGAATAAATCGGGATAGTGAGGTCTTAAAAGCCAAACCTGATATTCCCTCGCCTCCAGATTTATCTGAGAAGGATGTGAAGAATGCGTTGCGTAATCCCTGGTTCGGTTCTATCTCTGGACAAACTTTGGAGGCGATAACAGAGCTTAATTTTCATGGTACAGGTTTTCAATCATTTAGAGGTCTTCAAGAACTCCCCATCTTGAGAACTTTAATACTTTCCAACTGTGGAATAACGAGTCTGAAGGAGTTGAGCTTGCCTTTCTTGGAGACACTTGACATCAGCCACAATGCTCTGCACTCATTGAAGAGTTTGGGCAGTTGTCCATCTCTTCTTACCCTCGATGCGAATTGGAATTTACTCAGCAACTTGGAAGTGGAAGTGAGACATCTTTTATGGGTTGCAGGAAACCTTGCTACACTTCGACTGGAGTATAATCCGTGGTTCAGAGATGAACGAGTATCCGAACGTGCACAATCTCTCCTATCTTCCTTGTCACCGACTTCGAAGGTTTGCTTTGAGAATCAGTCTTATGATGTGGAAGTTTTTCGGAGGACCCACATCTTTACCACTTCAAGGAACTATATGCTCACTCTTTGGCCTGTTCTGGGCATGCTTTTACGAAAGCTCTCTGGTCAAGTTCCAAATCTCGATTTTTTTATGCAATCCACCCGCCTTTCGACTCATCCTTTCACATTCTCCAAGACCACATTAGGAAGTTTGACGGCACTTACCTTGAACAATGTAAACTTGATGGAATTGGGCTCTCTGTGCTTCTTGGATCACCTGCAAGAACTGTCTGTGGAAGGTAACAGCCTCACATCTCTTAATGACCTCCAACACTTTCCCAAACTACGAACTCTCCTTGCGGCCAATAACTTAATCTCCTCGATTGCCAACTGCAGTTTCAATAACATGACAAATTTGCAGGTCTTAGCTTTGGATAACAATGAAATAGTTAATCTAACGCCTCTGACAGATTGTTTGTCTTTGAAACAACTCTTTATTTCAAGTAACAGGATAACCAATTATCAATCAGTACTAGCACTGAGTGACCTACCTGATTTGAGGGTTGTCGACCTACGTTTTAATCCCTTAAAAACACAACTCTCGAGGTATCGTCTACGAACCGTCTACCATCTACCTCATCTTGCTTTTCTTGACGGTGTGGAGGTGAATATTAGCGAAGTAAATGAGGCTAGAGAAGCTTTGGACGGTCGTCTATCTACAGACTATCTTTTGGCTTCTCTGGGGTTGGAGTCACCAGGCCGAGTGACTCATTACAACTGCGAGGATGGTGGTATACGTTCTGTTGAATTAGCACCATCAGAGGCTTTCTTTAATCTCCACACTCTCAATCTGCAGAATAACCGACTCACTTCATTCGAAGGTTTACTTCAACTGGAAAATCTTGAGGTTCTCTGGCTTCCTGGAAACAAAATTTCAACCCTTTGTAGCGGTATCTCCGGTCGTGATACGAAAGTTACATATCTGCCCAAATTAGCTGTCTTATCGCTAGCGCAGAATGATATAACCTCTCTCGTTCCCCTTCATCTCAATAGATTTCCAGCTCTGCGTACCCTCTTCCTCCAGGATAACGCCATATCCACACTAAGTGGTCTGGTAGAAATGGACAATTTGCGTCATCTAGTGCTCGATCGCAATAAATTTAGGAAACTTCTGGCTGCAGAATTCATCGGTCTAAGTCGATTGGTGGAGCTTCATTTGGAAGGCAACCGTCTGCGTGAAATTCCATCAATGGAACACTTGGAGGAATTGTGTCATCTTTACCTTGGTGAAAATAAGCTGGAACACCTCGTGAACACATTGGAGAGTTTTGCACCACTCAAGAGCCTCACTCACCTTGGGCTCCACAAGAATCCCCTTTCAAAGTCACCATCCTACAGGCTGCTTGTGTGTCATCATTTGCCACAACTCCAGTGTCTCGATGCCATTGATGTCACTCCACGGGAGTCTCAAACCGCTGCGAATTTGTTTGCCTATACGGAGGAGCAATTGCCAATAAATGCCGCCTTCGAATCGGAACAAATTCTACTTAGCCCCGTGGTTCGAGAGAAGCAATTGTCAAAACCAATTTGGAGAAGCATGGCAAATGTCCGATTTAATCTTCCCTCGGTGACAAAATTGCCCGAAAATTTACCACCTGGAATGACCTCTAAACAAGCGGGTGATGGCACTGCCTCAACAATGTCCTTACTCATTCCATCAGCTACAGCCCTTTTCCCCTCTGCATTCAATAAAAACTTGCCACAGCGAAGACGAACTGTGGAGCCCAATAACGTTTCAAGGGCGACCGCAATGAGGAATAACTGCAAACGAATTGTGATGTCCATTCCGGGAGTAAGCATAAATGCAATGGCCCACTTTGATTCTCACACACCAGATGGACCCAATACCGAGCGCGCAGACGAGTCTGCGGCTGTTGGTCTTTAAGATGTCAGGCTATGGCAAGCTAGTGCATTATTTTGTATAAATATTATGTTTGTCACACTTTTCTGCTGTTCTTGCATGACCTTGACCTTGTAGTGATTGTCAGCCTATTTAAAGCCTACCGGCACTTGACTCTGGTCAATCAGGCAATGTAAACGAGAGCGCGAGTTTCAAAACGTTTTATGAGATTGGGAGAAAGTGATTTGAGTCTTTACTAAAGTCAAAAGAAGAAATAATACTGGGACAGAAAGTATATAGCTGACACACAGAAGGGCTGAGGTGCTGCTGGCATGGTCAAGAGGCCGTAACATCCAGCGGAAGTTCAATGGCTGAGCCTCAAGTGGTCACGAAATCAAAGCATTGAGTTAAACAAATAATCAAAGTAATACATGCCTTCCCCACCTCTTTTAGTGTCATCCCCGGACGCCCTCCTCAGTCAACCTCCTGTGTCGGTCATCGCAACGTGGTCAGTGCTTTAAGAGCCGACCGCGCCAGCCATTAAATCACCGTGCAAGTGAAAAGATATCTGACCACAACGTCACCGTTTCCTTTTAACAGTTCTACTGGATCTAGGGCTTCGTCCTGTGTGGAAACTGTGTTGGTGAAAGGGAAAATATGCGTCCATTACTAGCCGTGAGGACACTGGTCGAAAAGCAGAGCCATATAATAAAGGACGCCTCAAATCCTCCCTTCTACTTTGTTCCCACTTCAGTGATGTCCATCCATATCTGTTTGGGTTCATTTCAGCTAAGTAGAGAGGTAGAGAAGGTGTCGCGAGTTCACATAATCGACATCCACAGACAGGCAATGCAGACAGCTTCGAAGCAACTTTTCCAACTGGTTCATGGTTAGTGTTGCTTTGACAACTAACAGCAATTCCGCAGGACACTGGACTAGAGTTGTTTTCGAAAGTAGACGCCATTTGCATTTCTTTTGTTATAGATCGTCATAGATTCTCTCATCCGCAGCCTTTGCTCTTCTTCCGTCAGGTAAAGATTCTGTAATCAGTAATGGAAATTATGAGAGTTGTTTCCTGAGGGTTAGTTTGCTTTTCGGTGTCAGCAAAGTAGCCCCCTGTGCCTTTTCTGAAGTCGAAAGGAGCCAAAAAGATTATTCTCGACTTAAAGAAGTGTTGAGGGACTCCTAACGTGGTTCAAGAGCACGTCACTCAATTGAATCACAATGGCGGAACCTTAAAAACCGGGTAACCAAAACATAGAGTTAAGTGAACAAGTAAAGTGTTACAGGGAATTATGCACGAAATAGGTGGCTTCTGGGGAATTGAAACAGGAGCACCTTCTGGGTTTTAGTGACTTCCCGACTACAGTTGTGTGGTTAATTGGGAGAAATCAAAAGCATTCATTACACCACTTTTAGATGTGTCGCCGGAACAACAATTTTTGCGTTGTTGGAACTTGTAGAGCTCCACTGTCTGCCTTCTTGCCACACATTCCACTATTACCTGGTGACTTGGAGCCTTCATTTTTGTTGAATTCTGACGGAGATAATTCAAGCTTGTCAGCTCTACAAAATTATCCTAAATTTAAAAGTTGTAAAAACTTCGTGTAAAATTATCATAGCATCTACAGAATTTTTATTAGGCGCTACCAGAGTACTTATACACAGCCAAGACTAGTCAATGGAAAGAAGGTCAAACTCAGTCAGAGGTAACAGAAATGACTAAGGCTAGCTTGTATGCTCTTTACGGACAAAAAGAACTTCGTACAAGTGAAAATCATAGCAAATCTTTGTCGTCTAAGCGATGAATTATCACCTTACACCCCACAACATGTGTTGGGTTGCTTTAGACCTACTACTGAAATTATTAAGTAGCAGCGCCAACTACTACAATTATTGCTCAGACTCAGCTACCTTTACACAAGATAATCATATCACCAACTTCACAGTTCACAAGCAGTTTGCTTTATCCGTAAGGAACACAAACGCTCCAGTAAAAAAAAATTCCACTCAAAAACTTATATATGCTTAACTGTGGAATGCATTATAGCTCTGTTGTGACGGTGTGAATTTGACGGTTTTTGTGCTTCAAAGCGGCTGGCATCTCAGTCAGTTGAAATCTGCTTAATGGAGGTTGTATAAACACACACCTACCATTCATACCAGTTCAAATGGCCTTGACCTCGGGGTGCTTAATGACACACATAGTGTCCTTATCTCGTGTTGGTTAATGATGTCAATTGAAAGAAGGTGGAAACCGCGGAAGGTTGAAGCATTCCCGTCAATTAAGCCCTCGAGCAGAAATTTCTGGAACGCTAAAATAAGAAGGATTTTTGGAGTTGCGGGCACCCCCGGTATTAATGCTGGGACCTGGTAACTATGGCTGAAACATTTAGACCTCACTTCAACCCCTGCATTCTGCACTGGTATTCCACGGCCAAGGTGACACGTCATTTGAATATACCGCTTGAAAAGTGCCGATAGTAGAAAGATATATACCTCTCACAGTTTGTTGAGATAATGGGCTAACAAACACATTCCAGTCGATTAATACATCTTCTAACCAAAAACAATTGAAGGGCACAATTGAAGGTGTCCCTGATAAATGGATGGATACGGAATGGATGAATGGGTGAATGGGCATAGATTTGTAATCGAGTTCTATCTACTTCTCCCCTTCTTTGCTTAAACTATACCCATGAACTTGTGGTGTTGTAGATGGCGCTCCACTGCCAGGAGTGTTCCCCATTCTGATAAGACCGGTGGATCATAGTAAGGGTAGAGATGACAATATGGTCAGCAGTCTTGGATGGTCATGGTGAAATGTGAAAGCTGCATCTGAAAGTCATATTTAAGCTTTTTCGCAAATCTGATATTCACACGCCTTTCTCTTCAATAATCCTCTATGCGAAACACTTGAATTTACGGCTAAAGGATACTCACTGTGTGGATATAAATGCACCTGGTACTGGAGAATTAAAATCCAACCCGTAAAACATTTGAAGAGTAGCAAAATCTGCGTCACCTCGTCAAGTGCTCCCTACTTGAAAAAGAATACTCACTCTTTAGGCGGCTCACTTCACGTCGGCGATTTCATGTAATACTTGGACGGTTTCAGATATCGAAAAATTGTGTAAAAGTGTGATCACACCTTCTAACCAAAAGTGTAGATGCAGTGTGAACCCACGAAATTATTGCTGTCCGCTCAGTTTATAGGTATCAGATAATAAAAAACTTATTTTACGTGATAAAGTTCAGTTCAAGTAAATGCTGCGCACCTTAATGGTGAGGTAGATACTACTGAACAACTGTATCCATTTAAGTAGCAATCATTTCATTTGGCCTCGGAGCTTATTAGAATAATCCCAAAAATTGAAGAATTAAGGTAATTTTTCTCCGTTCCTCCCTTTCATCGACCCAACAAGGCAAATTTACAAGTAGATTTGATGTCTTGCCACACAAAATGCTGTTCAATATTTTCTGGTGTAATTGTGGGGTAACAGCACACCTCCTGTACGTATGGCATTTGAACGGCCAAGCGCGCCGTCACCTTAATCTCAATGGTCTCCTCCATGGTTTTGGCAGCCTGTTCGGAAGATCATGTGTATGTCAAGAAGCGCTCATCCATTCTATGCTCATATGATGAGCCATTGTTCTCCAGCACAATGTCCAATTATGCCCTCAGACTTCAATATCACCTGCACCTTCGCCTCCGCCTTTGGAGATAGCTTGAAGGCGAAGGGCAGCAGCATCTAGTGGCAGTATTCCGTATTACATTGTACGGTGTAAGACAAGAACAGTAAGCACAGTAAAATAAAAGAGTTAATGAATCAGTGCCGAATAAGTATAAGAGGTTTGAGGATAAAAGACTGAGTTCTCACGCCGTCCACAAATCATAAGGTGACAATACCATCAAAAACGCAAACGAATGGATGAAATATACCTCTTTATTGCTAAAACAGTCTTCAAGGGAGGCGAAGTATAGAAGGCGATTGAATATAAAATTACTTTATAATAAAACAAAGTATTAAGCAATGGATAATAAGCAGTGTTGCAGTGATAGCGGACGGAAAGTAGTAAGACAAAAATGAGGAAACTTAATAAGAGTCCAAATAGCTAGCAAAAGGAAAGGGAGGGAAATCACTTCAAGGTTAGCAGCAAAATGAAGACAGCGGATAGGGAGATGGAGGGTGAGAGAATGGACATTGTTGATGTCGTTTTCTGAGAAGTTACAGGACCATTGCCCGAGGATGGTTTATGTGTCGATGCTGGTTTTGGTAATGCATCCACTTCATCATTTACAACAGACGTGCTCTGAGTCACATGAACAACCGTAGTTTCAGGCAAGGGTTGTTCCATGGTCGATCCCATTTCCACTGGCTCACTCGGCATGCCTGTGCCCATGTGGTCTTCTGTCCAGTCGGGTATTGGTGGTTCCATGGTCGATCCCATTTCCACTGGCTCACTCGGCATGCCTGTGCCCATGTGGTCTTCTGTCCAGTCGGGTATTGGTGGTTCCATGGTCGATCCCATTTCCACTGGCTCACTCGGCATCGCCTGTGCCCATGTGGTCTTCTGTCCAGTCGGGTATTGGT
>NW_020170484.1:125715-127225 GCF_000524195.1 Echinococcus granulosus
ACTGGCTCACTCGGCATGCCTGTGCCCATGTGGTCTTCTGTCCAGTCGGGCATTGGTGGTCCTATTGGTGGCAGTGTGTTCACCGGATCCTCTATTGGCCTCATTGTCGTCTGTGGGGTTGCATTGTCAATTTGTGTCGATGTCACCATCGTTTCCGTCGTTGTTTTTGTTAATATCGTTGTCATCGTATTTGTTTCTTTATCCATCATCGTGGTCTTTGTCACCGTAATGGTGATCGAAGTCGTCATATTCTTCGCTGGATCTGTCGTAGTATTCGTTGTTGTTCCAATAGTCACCATTGACAACTTGGTTGGTGTCATCTCTGTACTCAGTCCTCCCTCTGCCGCTTTCGCCACGCTCAGAGCGGCACCTAATAGGAGCAGAATCAGTGCACTGGTAGTCTTCATACTGTGTGTGTTATACTCCCTTGTTACAGCCTCGTGCACCCTTTATATACTCCACTGATGCGTAGGTGTCAAGGCGTAACTAATATCGACATAATTGCCACTCAGTGTAAAATAAATTACTAGTAAAGTTAAGAAGAACAAATTACATTGCTAGCGCAGACATTATAGTGGGTATGAAATGGGATTACAGGAAAGTATCAAATATTTAAACGGGCACCGAAAGGATTTACTAGAAGAGATGGAAATAGTGCTGCCAAAAACCAAGAGCTAATTGGCAAAATGTGATAGTGATCAACTAAGTGCGGTGTGTCACTCGGTTTGTGCGTTGGTAAAGAGTGCAACCGACTGTATAGATTAGTGTGAATGGCAGAATGCTCTAATCCTTGACTTTTTAAATGTATATTTTGGCTATGGGGCTGCCTTTTACCAAGTCTGTCGACACGTCATCTTATAAACTATCTCTATGAGTAATGAGCAGTGGTTTGGGAGAGCACCATTTCCGTCTTGTGTGGCAAAGTGTCTATGGTAAACCCATCGGCCGTATGGCGTCTCATCGCGCAGTCCTCAGCCTCGTGGTCATCGTGTTGTGTTGTGCCTTTTGCGTGTGTGACCCTTAAAGTAATGCAGGATAAGGCACGGTGCGTAGAAATTGCTGGCTGATAGACTAGTTTAACTTCTCTTTAGAGTATAGTCAAGCCAGATGGCGTGGAGCCTATGATTGATTTATGACTCCATCGTGGTCGCCTGTTGTCCTCCTCCGCTTTCTATCTATCGTTCACAGCTGCTGATAGCTTTTTTCTTCCCCCGCCCTCCTTGCTCTCTTTCATAGCATATTAAGCCTTAGAGTTTCGAATTGGCTATGAGATTACAGTAAATGATGTAGGCCTGGCAATTCTACCCTAATGTCATTTCTTCTACTTACGTAAATTTGTGGGAAAATTTGTAACGTAGGAGGGATTAAACTATCAAATTTATGAGTAGAAACCCTTCAAATGCATAATTTTCACACGGGATTACATTACAGTAGTCTAGCTAGGCAGTCTCCCCATCATTCATGCAGAGCAATGGAGAGACGATATATGTTGTGTGTGTGTGTGGACGAC
>NW_020170484.1:127325-132945 GCF_000524195.1 Echinococcus granulosus
TGATGTGGGGCTATCGGCACGTGGGTACTTAGTTTTTCTTCAATGAGATCAAACTTAAGTGACTTTACTTCTATTCGTCTTAACCGCAAAGTATGGCGTAAGAACGGTTTGGTACTGCCTAATGGTTGCTGATCGAGAATGATGGTATTAGAGGTAGAGCGTGGGTGGAATTGAAACTTTTTAAATTTCCTTTTCTATTTCTTCACAAACATGTGAAAATGACCTTTCCATGCGCTTTCTTTTGTTGCATCTCTAGGCTGACCTGAAGTGGTAGTAACTAAAACTACTAAGGAAGAACCATACAAAGGGCTGCTAAAATAACCCTGAGACCGTAACGCAAAACAAAGGCACAGTTGGAGGTACCTCAATTGGTCAAGTGGTTAAAAACTCAATTAAACAAACTAACCTATTACTACAAATCTTCATCTTCGTTGTAGGCAAAATGTGACCGTAGCATTTAACGGTTAAATTTTAAGAGCGAACTTGTACTTATCAACCAAATCTACCTTTTCTTCAACCACTCCAAACTGATCAACCGCAGATATATTAAGATCATGACAAAACGTGTGAGCATTAGAGGGGCACAAAAGGCCTTTGTAGATTGCGCACTTGGAGGTGATTAAGAATCCACTTAAATCTTCTTCTCCATTCATCATCGAGCAAGTAGGATTGAGAGTAAAGGAGAAGTGGTAGAAGAAGAAAAGAAGAAGAAGAGAGAGGGAAGCCTTCTGTGTCTAACGCCCTACTCAAATGCTGCATTGAGGCAGCTCATAATTGAGGAAAATATAGCACTTGTTTAAACAAAATATATAGAGGTTATTATTTCATTCTTCGATTAGATTCAGTATTTTTATAAGGAAAATTGTTGACAAATGAACAGACTATTTTGAGAAAAATTATGGATGTTGTAGGGACCACTCAAATGGTAAGGCAATGCATTTTTACCACCTTACTCGCAAAGATTGGTTCATAATTGGACGATCCTGTGCATATAAAGCATGACAACTGGCAGGAATGTGGTGTCTGTCAAGTAAGAGCCGTGCTCTCTCATTTTAAATGGACGTATTTTTATACTGCTGGTGGAAGCAGTGTGACCAGTCGTTGTACCTACTGCCTTCTAAAGAAGGCACAAAAGGAAAATTTTACTTGCATGTCCCTTTTCTCTTCGACCATTGGCCGCTTGTGACCTTGATCTCTCCACATGATTGGAAGTTTTTTATAAGGGTGGCAGATCTACCCAAAATTAAAGGCCTCACTCGAGCAGAAGACCATTCGATGTACCTGGCTTACTTGTCAAACCAGCGTGGTGATATTGACCCCTTTAATGTGACATGGTAAATGGAAATGCGATGGAGTCGACACATTTCTGTAGAGTGAGTGAATAATGGAAACCGATGTATGTGTATGGGATATTTTGCTTACAACAACGATGGTAATCGATCCTCCTGGATCTTGATAAAGCCTAATTATTATTATCAACTTAACGTAGAAAGTTTGTTGGGTACTAGCACTGTTGACAGGCACATGTAATCAACTGAGGCTCTACCACATCCAGTCATATGAGGCTTGACAGAAGGCGGGCTATAAAATCCAACTGGCAGAGACCCTATGAAGTCATGAACGTTATTTGGAGAATAAGCAAAACGGTAATTTCACTGCCAAGCCTAAATTGCTAGTATCATGTCACCATTATTGCCGGGTCATAAGTATCCTTCATGGTTACAACACCGCGTAAAGTGGAAGAATCAGCTCTCCTCGCACTGTAGGGTTGGTGGGAAATCTGTTTTCATTGTGTGCATTCAGAGGAGGACGGTGAACCAATAGACTGATAATTCACCAGAATATATGCATTATAGGGTACAGAAGTTTTATTTCTAATTGTAACTATGGGTAAAAAAACACTGTCTACTCATCTACAACCTTGTGTTCAAAAGTGTTATATGAAATGAAGCGATTAAACCAGTTGTATTCTTATTTAGGGGCATACTAGCCGGCGTTGTCAAAACTGACGAAAACAGCGAGAAAGGGGACCGTGGGTTCTGCGTTCACATGTGGTCATGTCCGATGAAGTGATGAAGTGAAAGGGAGAGTAGATACCCAAATTTTCGACTGCACACAGACGTGACATTGGGGAGGACAAACGAAGAGGTCTCGCCAGACACACCCAATGGTGGTTACCTAGTATGACTGCAGAACAGACAGCTCGGTCTATTTCAGCTAAATAACTTTAGTTTGAGCGTATTTTACGCATATGAAAAGCGAAGTAGATGCTACTGAAGAGAAGAACTTAATTAAGTAGCAACTATTCCACCTCATTGCGCAATGGTTAGTTATTGATATATTTAGAACTTATTTTCCTTCATCTGTAATGCCTTTATGAATGATGGCGCATCAAAACCAAATAATTCTCTTGAATAATTCTACTAGTTGAAGTATGTGTCAAAAAAAGGAAATATAAGCTTATGACTTCCACTCACATTAATGGTTTCGTCTAGTCGCCTCCATTTACACCTCACAGTCGTTTGCCAACTGGCGTTCTATTGTACAGCGAATGGCAAGACAAAGTAATAGTAAATATCTAGAGCAACATCATAAGAGGAATACTGGGTAATACTGAGGCAGTACCTCCCCCTTCCCCTTCCCAAAGTGCTAAATGAGGTCCTCTTGTGGGCAAACGCTGTGGCAGGTAGAATGAAGACTAAAGAATTTGTACCGTCTTCAAAAATGAGGACTTCCTCTTCAGTAAATGATTCGCCACTTTCCAAAACATGGCAATCGCCATTGTTTTCGACGAAGACGAGAAAGCTTCGCTTACACACCTTTGAATTACAACACGTAGGCGGACCTCCGACGTGATTGTAGTTTGACATTCATCTAAGTGAAGAGTTGCATAAATACGCACACAATACGAATGTACAAAGGCGTCACAGTCTTCTTGGACTGAAGTGATACACGCCTCGCAAGCGTGATTTAGGCAGTAAGTGCATCGTTGTCAAGCAATGACTGAGATGATCGTCCCCTCAACGTTGCAATATATGTTCCATTTCTCGTTTTAAGGCAGTCAGCCATCTGTTCAATCTCAACTCAACATTTTGACAACACGACGTGAGGAAGTGACAAACATATTTATTGCTTAGTCATTGGATTCGACTCACACATTTTAATACGTGACACGTGGCACACAGTTGATGGGCTGCCACAATCATTCTCCAGTTCCAGTCGATAGAAGTGTCGGTAAATACTCCTATCAGTCACGCTGAACATGACTGAGTGGTCCTGACGCCCTTCTTCTATAATTATCTCACCAACCACCAGCAAGCAACACCTCGTCAGAATGGGGAACGGAGGGTCTCATTCAACGCGAGATATCGTCAGAACCAAGTACTGCACTTCACTCCCTTACTTCACCCTCTCCAATGGCTACACACCAAAGTTGAGATAAAGCTTCTCCAGCTGTGGAAGTGACTTCAACTCGACATGTTGGATGGTCAAACTCGAACCACATCAGTCAACTTCAACCAACATTTCTTGATCCGAGGGTCCAGCATTCGAGGGAGATGAGAGATGACGGGATAATGGGTGCCATACTGATGCATATGTCGGTTCCGTAACGCTGATAACAGGCACACTTCGTTGACCCTCACTAATTACAACGAGTTAGTTCAGCCTGCTAGACCAGACAATGTACTGACTTCTTCTGTTAGCCAACATGCATGAGTGATCGCTTTCACCACCTTGACATCCACATTCTCTGTCGTATCTCACAACGTCCTGGTGAAGTGGCCTTCCCTAGTAGCTGTCTCTGCCACCGATCCATGGAACTTTCCTTCCAGTCCCAATTGCGCTTTGAAGTGATCGTTACAAGAGCACTGACAGAAGGCGCCAGCAGGATGTTACCATTAGAATGCTGTCGACGGAGTTTAGCACCGCCTTTAACTGATTTTCCATAAAGGGCCTCAATTTGGTTGTTTTACCGCACCCAAGAAGCCATCTTTATGGTGGCTGCATTTCTGAATGTTCCATTTATTTAATTTTGCAAACTACCGATGAAAATGCAAGAAAACCCTGGTGTAGTCGTGCAACCTTCCCCAAGTTGATGGACCATACAGTGCCATTAACACCACTCCAGGCTTCCTCAATGCCAGAAAATATCAAATTATAGTAAATAAGTAACATTTAATTCAATGTATAAGAATGTGTAAGACTGAAACGGGAAAAAACTCAAATGGAAAGACGTGCATCCAACTTATCCATGCCTTCTCGAAATGCCATGAGTGTACTTGCTAAACAGGAAGAGGAGTAGACGTTTCAAATACCATCGGTCTACACCTACATGCATTGGCGACTCCCAACTTTGCAGCATGAAATCATAAATCTGATTGGCAAGAGCCTCAAAATCCTCCGATTCAGGTGTACGCGACATCTTGAAGCAGTGAACACCACCGGCTCGAACGGGATGACTTCTCATTATCAGATAGTTCACCATAAATACGAAAATTTTTGATCACCTCGAGTGATGAAAGTTTACACTAAAACGAGTTGCTGTCACAGGCCACCTGCTACTGGTATGAACATCGCAAGTAGACAAAGTAAAGTGGTTTGAGGGCAAGTGATACTGACTGGGAGTTCAGTTGATAGGAGAAGTTGATTAAGGTAGCAAGACTAGTTACCTCGTATTCGATGAGTTGGTTGTGGATGTGCGGATAGGACAGCACAACCACACTTACAGCCTTTTATAAGTGCTGTCAGTTCTGGCAGGCAGTCGAGAGGACAGTATAAACTATTGGCCGAGGTGAATATGACTACAAGGCGATAGCAACAGTCACGACTTCATTCATATCTAGGTACAAGTTTGGTGCCTCCACCATAATGTTAAAGGGGCTGGACTAATTTTACACCGAGAGTTTTAATTTGCTTTCTGTCCCGACATTGTCTAGATTCAATGGCTGTCCTGTTTACACCTACAGCATAGCAGAAAGTATCGTATGAAATGCAGCAGATACAAAAAAGGGTTTTGATTTTTTAGAGTTCTGTCACGTCTACTGATTGATTTCAGGAGGGCTCTCCAAAATGTCGGAAAGGGTGCCTTTAAACCTCACGTTGGTAGAGAATTCGTAAATGCTCGCTTAGATGTAGAAATCTCTTCGCTATTCGATATAGACTGTTTAAACTTCTTGTATTATACAAGAGGAGGAGTGTCTAAGTCGTAAGCTATTAGTGCGCTGCATTGCGGACACTGACAACCTCTTTGTGCATACGATCTGATATTATGGTTAAAGGTGTAAGTAGGAAAGCATGAGCTTTAAAGTGTTTCATGATTAAGACGAAGATCTCTTTGGTATTCTATACTGAGAAGAACTAAAAGAATGACACGAGACGGTGGAAAAAGGCTCAGCTGAGCAGTAGTAAGATAGTTACGTCGTTGTGAAACCTTGAAGAGGGCTGCAGGCATATGCAAGATAATCTATCCCCTAAACATTGGTTTCAACTAGTTGAACTTCTCGACCAAATTATAGCCTCTCACATGTTAGGCAGATCCTTGCACGGCACCATGGATTACACTCACTCATGAACAACTGCCATTCTGAGAGACAAGCCCACAGTGGATTTCGAGGCGTTC
>NW_020170484.1:133045-140033 GCF_000524195.1 Echinococcus granulosus
TTGATTCAGAAGAAAAAAACTAGCTCACTGAAACGGAAAAAGTTGATTTGTCTAGATAACTCATGTGATTAGCATAATGTCTCGTAAACGCCATTCCTTTTTACTGAAATGCACTAATTAGTACACCTACTATGTCGTAAATCGGTAGGGTCCTCCTGCTCATCAAGTCGATCTTCATCAACAGTCTCGAGTATCAGTTTGTTTTTCCAACTTTTTCATCTGGGCATTTTGGTATTTGCAATGCTTTGGTAGTTGGTCTAACTCCGAGTTTGACTACATGTGCACTGAAGCCTTCGCAAAATGTACTTCCACCCTACGTCATGGCCTTCGTACTACGCCACCAGCTTCTCCTCCGTTTTGCATGCTAGAAATGCATATTCCACTCTACTACTCTGACGTTTATGCAGGAATGGGAAAGACTCAGGCAGTACATAATTCTCATATGAGAATGGTGGATGATGTTGTCAACGTTGACGATGTCAGTACTAGGGAAATCAACACTTCTTCTGTATACATAACATGCGAGAAAGGGGAGTGTAAGTTTTGTCGTCCAAATGTAATATTCAATGCAGTGATGCGATAACTGATTTGGAAAGTAGCCTTCATAGCAAATCTCCTACCAAGCATTGGAGTGACACTGGAGAGCATGAACAGGGCAACCCTCTTGACAAAACCAACTGTGGGTGATGGGTAGGGCGATAGGTCAGACAGATCCATCTATTTCAGTTGAAGAAGTGCGGTAAATACTACTTAACAGGTGAATCCAAATAAGTAGTAATCTTTTAAGCTTGGTTTGCATTTTATTGAAACGATTATTCAAAAAAAAATGACAAATGGAAAAATATTTCTTCATTTCTTATCTACATCTTTTCATCGAGACAAATCCACACATTTCTTGGTTATCTTGCCACATGTTATGCAATTTCTATTTTCTGATGTAATTGTGGTGTAAGAGAGCACCTCCCGCACGTGCTGCGTTTGTACACTCAAGTGTGCCCACACTTCAATCTCTATTATCTCTTTCGCGATTTTATTGGCCTGATTGGAAGGTCGTGTGAATTTCAAGAGCCGCCCAACCATTCTATGCTTCTCTCGATGAGCCATTCTTTTGCAACACAATGTCTTCTCACGTTGTCGGACTCCACCCCCGCCTCCGCCTTTGGAGATAACTTAGTGGTGATGCAGAGCAGTAATACATTACAGCCTTATTGAGTGGGAGTATTCCAAATTACACTGTCCTGTATAGTGTTAAGAATATTATGTGCAGAAAACCAAAGGAATAAGAAGTTTTGAGAAGGATAAGTAATGCGCCCTTTAATCATCTAATCGTGTATACAAACCACTAACAACAGTGAAGAGATCAAAGATTCTCTTTGTATTATGGAAACAGACTTATAATGGTGCACAGCATTAGAGGCGCTTGAAAAACATATCGGTAACTGAAATATGACCACATGGAATTAAGTAGTATGTAATAAGTAGTAAATAAAATGCGATTTCTCATGACAATTGGATTAGTGAATAGACTGCAGGTAACATAACAAGAAGTGCAAAGTTCACACGAATTGGTGAGGGGGGAAAATAGTAAAAAATCACTCCCATGGCAGTAGCAGAGGTGGTGCAGCAGTAAGAGGAAGGCATAGAGTGAGAAAACGACTATTTAAATGTAGTTTTTGGTCCTACTTTTCTATTTATAAATCCACAGCCGTCAATTTAACCTTTACCTCTGTAGACGGTTGTCCGTTCTTCGTCTTCATGCTACTTTTTTCGATTTTATCTGCCACTGATGCTGTCAGCGTCTCTGGTGTTTCTGCACTTACAGTACTGCCTTGCAGAAACAAGACCTTAAACAGTAAAACAATGCCTCGAATTCTCTTCACCTCCTTACTGCCTTACACAAGTACACACGGCGACAAAAGCGGATTAAAAATTGTGGTTGACCCACTTCAAATCATCAACATGCAATGCGTTTAGTAAGAATAAATTAACTTATTTTGACTGACAAGGGGAAGGTGCTAAAGTGACCGGCATACTAGTAATTTCCAAGTTTTCCGCAGCTAACCAAAGAATACCACCAAACACTCAGTGTGAGTCATTTGGTCGTCTTGTCCGCGTGATTTCAGCCAAGAAGGAGGGAATGAACGAGATGGCAACACTCTAGACTGTTAGAAAATTAGCCACGAAAACATAAAAACTTCGACAATATCGAGCATGCACACTCTTCTGCGGGTTAAAGCACATTCAGCACCTACTTTTGCATATAAAGTAAGTTATCTCTCTTTTCTCTACATTTGTTTACTGAATCATCGGCATAGCACACAAGACCGGGTAAAGTGAGCCTTTTCCTCCATGGTATTTTGTGAAGCTGAGTCCACAAGTAGAGGCGGTATCTGAAAGGCATTCGCCAGTATGTCCATGGTTTTCAGTGAGTCGCAGACGCAAGTGATCATGACGCCTCCTCCACCTGTCTTTCCCAATCTTAACGTTGAATACGTCCTTCGTGTACCTGAGTTATAATATCCAGGAGATTCAATGATCGCATCTAGACAGATAATGGGTGTAAACTCTGGCAGCTATTTTTAATCTCGTTTAGACTCCCTCTACGTGTATTTAAAGCCGTCTTGTGGCCTTGAGATCATTGCTGCACTGACTAAGAGAGACTTGCTCTAAAATCAGCCCTTCAACTCGTTCAAACAGTATGTTGGTAGAAAGCTTTGTGAGGTATCGGGAGTCTCCACCTCCCTTAGTAAATTCACTATTGCTCCACTCTCTCCAGTTGTCCACTAGATTGACAAATTGCGTGATGAAATGTTGACAGCAATATTCATGGAACCGTTGCAATGCGAATTGTGTTCCTTTGTTCATGAATAACGTGTATGGAAGTCCGTGGTGGTTGAGGATTCGGTGCCGCAACTAGTAGTCTTGGTAGGCCTAGAGGCACTACTGTTGTTATCTATGACCACTTTGAAAATGCATCCACCAAAATGAGGCAAGAGATGCCATCGACTGATCGAGATGTAGTAGTAACCAGAGCTTCTCCAATTGGAACTAAGGCGTTGGTGGCCACAAAGTTGGTAAGCAAAACTTTTTACGACGAACTTCATGCAGTTGATTCCAGAACGATCGCAGTGAAAATGATGTATTTCCCTCAGGCCTCGTAGCTTGGACAATGCAACATGATTCCCAAACACCTGTCGGTCTTTGGCCATGCATGGTGAGTCAAAAGGTTGGGGTGGCAGTTTAAGGTCATCGGACTTTGTTGTCTGCCCAACTTCAGCGACCGTCACTGAGAGTGTTAGAATAGCATAGATAAATTGGTTCGAGGTTGGGTCCTCACCACAGATTGATGCTACCACAACGCCTTCAGTGCCTGGGTATTTGATGGCTGTCAACTTACGCATGATTATCTGTACGATGGAATTCTTCACTCGGGAAGAAGAGTGACTCGCGCTGAAGTCTACCTGCTGAGTGTGATGGGGTGTCAGCTTTAGAACAAACTATTGACAGCAAGAATTTGCGGCCTAAAGAAAGTGTAAAACTGCTTATGGAATCAACACATGGTGAATTTCATTGCCAGATGTTCTATTCTATACTCTCTCAATTGAGAATAGGCGAGGCGCACCATTGGAATCAGTGGGGAAATTATCGCATACTCTGATAATTTTGTTTATTTTTCTGCCCATAACAATGGGCGATGCCCATTTAGAGCACGTGTCTGAGGTCAGAACTCTTTCGTCCACAGGACCATGAGCTTCCGTGTGAGCTTTTGACGGTGAAATATGCCCTACCGATACGTTCGAGTGGAAGACTACTGTAGCACCACACCACAGTGTGGGATAGACCGAGTAGTGTTGCAGAGACCAAGTCTTGGTAGCAAAGATTTAAGAACAACACATCGACACAACTCGGCGACTGTTCCACTGATATTGTAGTCGAAGGTATCTGAGAGCAGATTGATTCGATTGGTAGTTCCTCTGGACTCACCTTGTCGAGCCAGTCAAGGCCAAGAACGTTAAAGTTCACTCTCGTGATATAACCCATTCCAGCCAGTAGTGTATCATAAAAAGAAAAGTAGCATTGAAGTTGTCTGGAGAGTTTCGGATAGCAAACACATACACAAGCGGCTGTTTGAGCGGTCTGATGGACCCAAGTGTTGTCAAGTGGTCACAGTTTTATCGCTGTAATGATGATGTCAGAATCGGTGACTAGTTGAAGCTGAATTGGACAGCCACTGAACCTTACGGTGGCTCACGCTCATCTCATTAAACAAGTTACAAGCTTTCACTGACCTGTTCTGACCACGTTCTTCCTGCTTTTTTGCTTCTCTCTTGAAATTGAATGGGCGGACAGACAGCATTATGCTGGCGATAGCTGTAATGTCTTTGGAGACGGTACGTGACAACAAAGGAGGGAGAGGCATTTTCATGTCTTTGTAAGTGGTGCGTTACTCTTGTATCAGTGGCCATTTGTGGAGGGGCTGAGTCTGTGGTGCGGACCAACAGCATGGAGCTCGCAACTGTCTTTGTCCTCAGACAGAAAAAAGTGGTATTGTGATTCGAAATGACTACATCTTAACACTGCTTGATTGTGTCGTCATAGAGGGTTCCTGCTCGCATGACCTCCGCAGACGAGTGCGGATACCTTGGTTGGTAGATGACTGCAAATGGCAGACGTAGGTGGGGCATTTAAATTAACTGTCGATCACTCCTACCTTGAAGCGGACAAAGTGATGATTGATCTCCCCTGTCTAAGCCACTTATTCCCTTATCTGTCGGTAGTAGTGCAGATCTATCAGTAAAAATTGCCCACAAAAAATTTTTAATAGCGCAATGGTATCATCGGAATTCAAATCTTTTAAGGATTTGGATAAAGTTAATTTTGCTTACTTCTGTAGTTCACCTATTCAGAGCTCCCACAGCATTGATGCTAGAAAACTTAGGCCGAGAAGCCTTCTCGTACTAGCTAAATCAGGATCCGGAATCTGGATAAGAAATTATCAAATTTAGTCGTATTGCTGCCAAAGGAGTCGACTGACTGGCACTATTGGTCCAACAGCGGTGAGGTCTGGACTCTAAATTTTAACAGCAGCTTCCACAGCCTATTGTGCCGGCTGAGGGACTCTCCGTTGCCAAATCTTATTAACCCGAATTTTTGTGCGTACGGCCTGGATCCCATTAATCTCCTAGCCAGATAATTAATAGATCACAGAGTAGACTCCGACTGTAACTGTATACGAGTAAGCACGGACTTATGCGATGCAAGTACGAGTTTGAAAGTCAACTAGCTGTAAAAGATGGATACCGAGTCCAAGTTACCCAGTGGTCTTCATCAAGCATATTTCGATTGAGTGATTGACATTAAAATTTGACGGGCCCTTGGAGGGCCTAAAGTGCAAGTAAACGTGGCCTCAGCCAATCGGGAGGAGGTCAGAGGGGAACGCGATTTATAAAAAGAGCGAGAAGTTGGAACACCCAATAGGGAAGTGTATGTGGAGTTGTGGGCATTTCTACCATATTGTCATTCCCTTTGCCCACATAAATAGGTGAAAAAATGATGCAAACCCTAGTAGTCGGATTGATAAAGACTACTAACAAACGGGTTTGTAATGCCTTTGTAATAAAATTAGACATAATTAACGATACTTTCCTTCGTTTCAAATGCAAAGTACGACGCAAAAAATGCCCAGCACATCCTAATGACTACTGATTTACAGGATGACGATATGTGAGGTCAAGTTTTGGTGAAAATGTGCTTTTGCAATCCTTAATAAGCACGTACCTCCAAACGTGCCTGTTTGTTATCTCACTGACATCTAACATGTCTTTTACGTTGCTTTTCCTTTTTATCGCCTTTCGTTTTATTCTCTGTGCATAATGTGTCTACTTAACGGTATAGAGTACAGTGGAATTGGGAAATCGGCCGACAGTTGCTGTCATTGTGGCGTAATTCTGCTGAGCCCACTCCCGAGTCATCCCAGACGCCGGGGCGGTGGTGCTGATGGAGTTCGAGGACGCAATAAAGCCTGGTATTGGATAAGAATGACTTACCACAAGAGCATGGAATGATTAGACGACTCTTGATATTTACATGATATTCCAGGCATACCGCCAAAACTATGGGATAGACCCTGGAGACGAAGGTGTCTGCGCACCTGTCTATGCAAATGCAGTACTAAAGGCGTTCTGCTACACCCTAATTTCAGCTGGACATACAAATTGCATTTCGTGTGGCAAGATGACAAAGCTACGTGTGATTTTGTCCTGATGATGCTACATAAAAGAGAAATAATAGTATCAACAAATTACAAGACGGAAAGAAGGAGCTGCTACTTAATTAAATTTTTTTCTTCAGTAGTGTCTCCCCTACCTTTTATCGGTGGAGCAAATAACTGAACTGAACTAGACTGAGGTGTTTGACCACCGTCCTACCCAACACACGCAGTGGGTTCAGTCTGGAGAGGTCACTCTGTCTAATCTATCTACTGTCATTTATTTAATCAGAAGATGTGATGAAAAAGATATATTGCGGTTCACTTCCTCTTGGCAACAAATAATTGCCGAATCTACGCCGTCCTTCCTCGTTCATAATGCCTCTGAAAGAAGGGTTGACTTCGTCAACAATGCTGTAATCGACGCTGAAAACTTCACCTAATATCTCTCATAGAAAGATGAAGAACTGCGCTGCGTCTCATGAAGGCCATGGCCTAAGCGGAAGTACAGTCTGTGGAGAATTAAGTGCCAAGGCAGTCGATTGCAAAGTTAAACAAACCATCAAAGCGCAGTAAATGTTATGCGCTTAATCTTTTCGGTTAACAAAACGAGTTTAAACCCGAGATTGTAGGCTAATATGCCGCTGCCAAGTTGCTTGGCTTTATTAGCAGGAGGAGCCTACTGATTTGTTACCTTGTGGGTGTGCTAATTAGTGCATTTCAGTAAAAAGGAATGACATTTATGAGCTGTTTTGGCGAACCAGCTTTTTTCCGGTTTCA
>NW_020170484.1:140133-141926 GCF_000524195.1 Echinococcus granulosus
GGACGCCTCGAAATCCACTGTGGGCTTGTCTCTCAGAATAACAGTTGTTCATGAGTGAGTGTAATCCATGGTGCCATGCAAGGATCTGCCTCCCGTATGAGAGGTTGTGTTTTGATCAAGGTGTTCATAGGATGGGCCACTCTGACCTGGCAACTGGAGCCACCACAGAAGTGTAGTCTACAGGCCTACAGCCCTCTTCAAAGCTTCGCCACGATGTAAATATCCTACATTTGATCAGCATCACCGCCGTTCTGTGTCTCGCAACAAGTCCCTAGTTGAGTAAAAACTCGAGGAGGTCTTCGCCTTCGCTCACAAAAAACTTTATCAGCGCATGCTTTTCCATGCACGTATCTACAGCCACGATGAAAGAGGGTATGCATCGGTTAGTTGTCAGAACTTGTCATACAGCGCATTTATAGCCTACGACTTAATGCTCCTCCTCTTGTTTAATGCATGAAGTTTAAACAGCGCATATAAATTGGCAAGTAGATTTCTCCATCTCCCACCTATGAATTTGGGCATTTGCGCGTCCAAAAGCGCTCTCCCATCGTCTGCTTTTAAGGTACCTTTATAGACATTTCACAGAAGCCTCATTCTGCGAACAGCATGAATATGGATCTTAGTGAAGTTTATTGGCAGAAGTGACAAGACTTTGGGTATATCAGAGTCTTTGAGGTGTCTGGTGTGATTTATTCATTAATTTCTACAATTATGTAGCTGGAAAATAGACCGCTGTTGAACATAAAGACAAGCCAAATTTGCTGCGAAGGACGCAGTCATGCATAGCTCGTCCATTAGTCCACGTGGCACTCTCGACTTTAAAATGGTAACCGACTGAATGGGTGGTAACCAGTCAGGCGGTTCTGAATAGCTTCTTCCACCAGCTAAACACTCAGCATCACTTTGGCTACTTGAGGTGGTCATACTAGTCGCAGATGCCTTGTGACAGCAACTCGTTCCGGTGATAGCTTCAGTCACATGAAGTGATCAAAAGTCGTCGTATTTATGGCGACTTAATTGACGATGAGAAGTTATCCAAATCCATCCATCGGTGTCCGCCACGTCAAGATGTCTCGTACACCTGATGCGGAGGATTTCGAGGCGCTTGCCGATCAGGTTTATGAATTTGCACTAAGTAGTTGGGTTTACCACCTCCTCCACTTTCCTGAAGATAGTGGATTCCTATGGCTACTTAAGCATTTACTCATTAACTTCTACAATACCTACACTCATGGTATTTCAAGAAGACATGGATGAGTGGACGATATCCCTTTAATGAAATGCAATTACCCTCGTTTTATGCAATTTTACACGATAAACATTATATTACTTATTTACTTTAATTTGATATTTTCTGGTGTTGAGGAAGCCTGGAGTGGTGTATTGACACTGTACGGTCCATCAACTTGGGGAAGGTTGCATGACCACACCAAGGTTTTTCTCGCATTTTCATAGTTTAATTGTAGAATTAAAGAAATGAGAGACACAAGAATTTGGCCACTAAAAAGATGGCTTCTTGGGTACCTTAATCAACTTCTCCTATCAACTGAACTCCCAGTCAGTATCACTTGCCCTCAAACCACTTTACTTTGTCTACTTGCGATGTTCATACCAGTAGCAGGTGGCCTGTGACAGCAACTCGTTTTAGTGTAAACTTTCATCACTCGAGGTGATCAAAAATTTTCGTATTTATGGTGAACTATCTGATAATGAGAAGTCATCCCGTTCGAGCCGGTGGTGTTCACTGCTTCAAGATGTCGCGTACACCTGAATCGGAGGATTTTGAGGCTCTT
>NW_020170484.1:142026-143388 GCF_000524195.1 Echinococcus granulosus
GCCAATCAGATTTATGATTTCATGCTGCAAAGTTGGGAGTCGCCAATGCATGTAGGTGTAGACCGATGGTGTTTGAAACGTCTACTCCTCTTCCTGTTTAACAAGTACACTCATGGCATTTCGAGAAGGCATGGATAAGTTGGATGCACGTCTTTCCATTTGAGTTTTTTCCCGTTTCAGTCTTACACATTCTTATACATTGAATTAAATGCTACTTATTTACTATAATTTGATATTTTCTGGCATTGAGGAAGCCTGGAGTGGTGTTAATGGCACTGTATGGTCCATCAACTTGGGGAAGGTTGCACGACTACACCAGGGTTTTCTTGCATTTTCATCGGTAGTTTGCAAAATTAAATAAATGGAACATTCAGAAATGCAGCCACCATAAAGATGGCTTCTTGGGTGCGGTAAAACAACCAAATTGAGGCCCTTTATGGAAAATCAGTTAAAGGCGGTGCTAAACTCCGTCGACAGCATTCTAATGGTAACATCCTGCTGGCGCCTTCTGTCAGTGCTCTTGTAACGATCACTTCAAAGCGCAATTGGGACTGGAAGGAAAGTTCCATGGATCGGTGGCAGAGACAGCTACTAGGGAAGGCCACTTCACCAGGACGTTGTGAGATACGACAGAGAATGTGGATGTCAAGGTGGTGAAAGCGATCACTCATGCATGTTGGCTAACAGAAGAAGTCAGTACATTGTCTGGTCTAGCAGGCTGAACTAACTCGTTGTAATTAGTGAGGGTCAACGAAGTGTGCCTGTTATCAGCGTTACGGAACCGACATATGCATCAGTATGGCACCCATTATCCCGTCACCTCTCATCTCCCTCGAATGCTGGACCCTCGGATCAAGAAATGTTGGTTGAAGTTGACTGATGTGGTTCGAGTTTGACCATCCAACATGTCGAGTTGAAGTCACTTCCACAGCTGGAGAAGCTTTATCTCAACTTTGGTGTGTAGCCATTGGAGAGGGTGAAGTAAGGGAGTGAAGTGCAGTACTTGGTTCTGACGATATCTCGCGTTGAATGAGACCCTCCGTTCCCCATTCTGACGAGGTGTTGCTTGCTGGTGGTTGGTGAGATAATTATAGAAGAAGGGCGTCAGGACCACTCAGTCATGTTCAGCGTGACTGATAGGAGTATTTACCGACACTTCTATCGACTGGAACTGGAGAATGATTGAGGCAGCCCATCAACTGTGTGCCACGTGTCACGTATTAAAATGTGTGAGTAGAATCCAATGACTAAGCAATAAATATGTTTGTCACTTCCTCACGTCGTGTTGTCAAAATGTTGAGTTGAGATTGAACAGATGGCTGACTGCCTTAAAACGAGAAATGGAACATATATTGCAACGTT
>NW_020170484.1:143488-182117 GCF_000524195.1 Echinococcus granulosus
AATGGGAAGATCACTTCACCTGCTATGCCTCAGCAACGCACTCAATTCTTATCCCGTTCATGTAAGGCGTACACCACATCAATCCTTTGGTTTTGCATGTTTTTACGCAACTCTTCACTTAGATAAAAATGTCAAACTACAATCATGTCGGAGGTTCGCCTACGTGTTGTAATTCAAAAGTGTGCAAGAGAAGCTTCCTTGTCTTCGACCAAAACAACAACGATTGCCATGTTTTGGAAAGTGGCGAATCATTTACTGAAGAGGAAGTCCTCATTTTTGAAGATGGTACAAATTTTCAAGTCTTCATTTTACCTGCCACAGCGTTTGCCCACAAGAGGACCTCATTCGACACTTTGGGAATGGGGAGGGGTGGAAGAGGGTGAGAGGGAGGCACTGCCTCAGCATAATCTAGCACTCCTCTTAGAATCTTTCTCCCAGATAGTGACTATTACCTTGCCTTGGCGTTTGCCATACTAAATTGATTCTAGCTGGTAAACGAATGTGAGGTAGAAACGGAAGCGTCTAGACGGAACCATTTGTGTGAGTGGAAGCCGTAAGCCTATATTTCGTTTGTTTCGTCATATACTTTAATTAATAGAATGTTTCATAGGACTTGATAGGGTTGATTAATTCTTGTGGTAGAACAAGCATCGAAGGCAGGCAGGAAAATAAATTTTAAATACATTAGTATCGTGGATAAATAAAAAATTCCCTTACAGTTGAGCAGATACACATAGCCTACATAAATTCCATCCCAGTGGTGGTCATGCAACCAACTACTGAAATTTACCTTGCATTCAATCCGAATTATTAGACCTGTTGGAAAGCCGGGTAATCGTCTTCAGTTGTAGAGTTCACTGTGTATACTGCTCTTATTCCTCCATGAAATTGTAAGGAAGGCGAGGTATTAACTTACAAAAGGGTTACAAAATCAGGCCACCCCAAGAGAGAAGCACAAACCGTAGAGTGTACCTTAAAGCTGATACCAGAACGCTCCAGTCCGTTGTAATACACCTTGGAGCTAACACATCAACATCCAATGGTACTCGAGAGTGTTTAACCACCCACTAAATACAAAAAAAGCGAAAATATTTAGCTAGCTACTATCAAATTCCCTTTTTTTTCATCAAGATGTTAGCTGACTGATTTGACACGAGGTGAGTACTCGCCTGTTGACAAGTAAGCAGTTCTAACGCCCACGCATCAAAGTTGAACGACTAACGATGATTCAAGTGCTATCAAGAAAACCGAAGGAGTGAAGCGAATCACTTAGGAGTACCTACCACCCACGTCAGACTTGGCAATCATTCACTTGTCCTTTTATTTGCACACATGCCAATTGATTGGCATCTCACAATTGCCTGAGAGTGCTGAAATGAGTGGATCTTTGCCCTGCCGGAATTCGGAGGGGGTAATCACAGAGTCACAATGCTCGGTGCTGTGTGCGTGATGCCATCACATGGAGCGGTGCCAAGGCTTCACTTGACCAAATCACATTACACTTCTGTTGGCAGTGTAATTTACCAACATTTAAAAAACGACAATTTTTTTGGTCCCTTTACGCCTAGTTTGATCATGTAGGGTCTGCGTGCTTCACGTGGTCTAAGCACGAGGTTAAGTAAGGTCACGCAGTAGTTATTGCATCGTGTACTATTGCACAGGCACGCTAGTTGCAACGATTTTGCGTCACGACTACACAAACAGGTTCGAGAGCGGGCCAGTATGCATAAACTACTTACAATCGTGTTTGTAATCCATGCAATTGTAAGATTGCCATTGCCCCTCCTGGAAATGGACATTTCGGGATTGAGAACTCAAAATATTTTAAAGAATGAGAGTTCTGCCATAGGGGATCCAATGCAAGGCAGTACAAACGCAAACCACTGTGGCGCCTGTTAACGTTGTAACATGTGGGCGGTGCTTCAGTAGCGAGATAGGCAAATATCAATCACGCCAAGGGCGCAAGAAGGACGAAGTGTGAAGGGTGACTCAGGATACCCCTCCCCAATCACAGGCGATACAGCACAACAGACGTCATCACCTCCCACTACTTTGATGCGTGTCATTGATGGCCTACGCAAAAGCTACCGCTTTAGGCAAACAACAGACATCGTGGTGGAGGCTATCACAACAAAGTAATTAGACACTTCTAACCAACTCCAGGCAAAAGCCAAAACGAATACGTAAAATGAACACCTATATTTAATTAACAATAAGCCCCTGCACTTGTAAAACCTTTGCTGGTGGTTTAGCATGCCAAAAGCGAGAGCGGCGCAGATGGGCAAAATAAATGTTAGTACAGTAAGCACGAAGAGAGGTTATGATTACGGAAACAGTCAAGTCACGTCGCTACATTATGCAAAACTCGCATTCCAGACCAATGCATCAGCACTCCTCCTGGTCCAAAACAGCCCTCTTATCGCGTGACTTCTGCCGATGCCGAGTGCGGACTTTGGAAGCGCGCTGATTAGCGTATTGACGAGCCTTTTTGTTCTGCCCTCGCGCCGCCTGACTAGGAGGTATTCTCGGCAGCGGCGGGCCCAAATCAAAGATCGTGCGTATCAGCTCACTCTCGCGCAAGTGTGTGCTCATACCAACTGCTATAAGGCGGCAGAAGGACTCGTAGAGGAAGGCTGAACAGAATGTGTTAATGGTCAGACGTTCAGACTGCAACTTCACCACCTGCTCGGGAGGCGATTCGTACGAACGCAAGAAGTTGAGAAGGTCACGGAAGCTCGAGCGCTGTTTCTTGGAGTCGACTTTTGAAGTCGACTTGTCCGAATTGTTGGCGAGTTGGTCGAGAACTTCAGTCAGCATAGTGAAGTATGAACCCTTAAAGTCATTCTTCGTCTCGTCCCGAATGCGCTCGTAGATTAGACCCACTGCGTCACCGGCGGCAAGACGAATGTCCAGATAACTAGACTGGAGAAGACTAACAAGAGACTTAAGTATGGCCTGTCCTAGAGTATTCGCATCTGTGATGGGCAAGACGGTGTAGAGGAGGCACCAGACATGGAGGCAATCGCGGTGCAGCGACACCGTTGTCGCCTCCAGACTCGGTGGTTTCCCATCGCCTTTGAGACAGGAGGCCTTAAAGATTTCCTCCAGAAGGCCCATTAACCGCCTGATGCTAGGAAAGTCCTTTGAATCGCTTAGAAAGTGCAGCCACCCTAGGGCGATAGAGCAGGCACTTCTAAATGTACTCTTTTCTGTGGAATCACATATTCGCGCCTCCATAAAGCTCTGGAGCTGCTCTGCCAGACAGCGGTTCTCAAAAGGTGTTAGCTGAACAGTGAAGACGCTTAGGCACTGGGCGGCTGCTACCCCCTCTGCAGGTTTACCACGCCTCATGGCAGTGTCCAAACTCGAAATTAGTGTTTCATGGTAGTTCCATTTTTCGGGTAAAGTGGGTAACCCGAGGTAATTCACACGAAAAGCATCTCGAAGAGATCGCATTGTGAGAACACGTTGATCCGGACGATTCGCGGAGAGTGAGTCAATAGCCATCGCCACCTTCTCCAATAGCGATACGGTTGGGTCGTCAGAAGACTAATTAAAGGGATAAACGAAATCACATAATCTTGTGCATAGCCTCAAAGATCCAAATATAATGCCCTTTTTTGTGCATGTCAACCTGCACTCACACGCAAATGTATGATGACGCGCAGCATCAAATACTGGTACATGAAACAACGAGCACTAACAATCCTAAACGTTAACACGTCTCTAGATCGCGTTAAATAAGCTCGACTGCTTCAAGAACAAGGTTTAAACGACCGTACGACAACACGCAAATATGATAGCTGCCAAATTGGACTTACGTCAGCTCTAGATGACTCTGAATCACTGCCGTCGACAGATTGGCTCGCCATGCTAAGATCATCGCAAACTCCTTCGGGAAGGACACCTGTCTATGTAAGCAAATAAAAACGCGAGAACTACTTTTCGGTGCGGCTTTCTTCTTGGTCATTATGGAATTGAGTTATATGAAACATGTACAGCAAGCACGCCACGACGCAAGAGTTAGAATAATCTTATGGGCCACCAAGGTTGGTAAGGCGTTCTAGCCAATCAACGCTGTAAGCACAATTAACCAGTAATTTTAAAATTAATTGATCAATACACAAACTTGCAGAAAAAGAAGGGTAATATGACTAGCGAAGACACTACAGAGGCACATCAAAGAAGCACTGTTATAAAAGATCACAGCTAACGGTGTCTGTGAGCACTCAAGAGTGCAAGGAAGCTACTCACTTGATAGTTTACTTATGAAAAGTGAAATTTTTAAGAGCTTCAAATTAAGCATTTATAACATATTTGCCCTCTTATGTATTGTTTTTCTGCGCCTGTATCATAGAAATAGGATAAAATCATGATCTTGAAAGCCACTGACGAACCAATGTCCAAATTGGAGAGTTTAGGCCAAAAGTGCAAAGTGTTTCGCAATTAAAGCCTTATGTCGAAAGCACAAATCCGGCAAACCTAGTTAAGTAGTTCCAGTAAAATGAACGGGGCGCAGTGATTAGGATTATGCTCGCTGCGAATACACTTCCCTATTATAAGTGGGTGGCGTCTATTCTGTTACAAGGTAGTAATCAGTGAATGCTTCTCACCTAAAAGATATCTTCAAGCAAACGTATATTGCAATAAGTTGCGTTAAGAACTACATTTATTGCAAAGCAAAACATTCCTAAACAATCTGCTAGCCTTAACACTATTAAGCACCACAAATAATGCTAATTAAAATATCGTAAGAAAACACGATTGCTGGTTGACAAAATATGTACAAAAACAAGTGCCATTTTATATTTAGCTGGATTCACTGAATACTTGCACACCTATGTCAAATACTTAAATAATCTTTTTGGTTAGTTGCTTTAAATTCTAAACCTATCTATGTATATAGATAGCATTTAAGAAGAAAAATAACCTGGTAGTTGCATCTGCCTTAATTCTTGTAGTTTTTCTTCTTAAACACGTGATTTTTTGGCATGTTAACTTCTATCTGTTTAATTTAAAATATTCATCATCAATGTTTCACTAACCGTATTAATTTTGTCTGCCTAACGCGACTTGTTTTATTCGCCACATACGGTGACGCGGTCGCTTGGGTCTGTCCGCGCTCCTGCACCGTATCCGCTTTTGGATTTCCCGACGACGTGGGCTCTGCTCCTTTCATACCCCCTTGATTAGTACTGCGTGAGGACTAACGGTAGGCCTTAATATTTTTGTTGTGATGATAATTTTCGTCGCATTGTGAGTCGACGTTGGTTTCTAACGTCTACCACGCGCTTATGCGAGCCACATAGTTACTCTGACAATCGCCCATTATTCACACTAGTTCTTTTTAACTTCAGAATTTCATCTCATCGATTTGCGCACGCACGTGGAAGTGTAATTATCGGTTTTGCTTCTGATTATTGGAGTCGTGTTCGTCGGATCAAGGTCAAATACCTTTTCTTCAGATAGCGGTGAATTATGCCATTTTTTAAAGTTCTATGGAATAAAGTTACTTCCTTCTGGAGATTTTGTTTGGTTGTGGCTCTTTGCATTCGCATTTCATGGAGGTCGTAAGGTTTGAGTTTTGAGTTTACGTCTGTCACTTGCGCATCGGAATGCTATGTTGATGTTGGGGTGCGTCTGCTCGCAGTTATGCACCATTGGCGCCACGGTCGCTCCGACTCGTGCCGACCGGACGCTTATGTATTGAGTATCCAGCCGAGGCTCTTTTCTGGAGGAGCGAGCAGTTCTACGCCTTCGGCGTTGAGTCTGTAGCCAGCTTATACAGTCTTGACTTGGGGTTGATACATTTTCACTCACAACTGGGAGCGGTTTGGGATGCGGATTTATGGGACAGCGAGTTCGGTGTACTGTCGGTTCGGTCGTGGGCTTGCCCATGGTGTGTCGAGCATTTATCCCTACTTCAGGGCAATCACGGAGGACTGTGCTGAGGTAAGGCATTTCTATGTGAGGGAGGTTTAGGTATTTACTTGCGTCGGGAATATTTTGAGGTCATTTTTAGGCAGCCTTTGAGTGGCAGTTTGCCACTCCTAACTACTGTGTTATTTTGGCTGCTCACTACATAACTGTAATCCAAGCGTAACAAGAGACAGGTCAGCATGAATGGTATCCACCCCTTTATTTGCAACCTAGCATCTAATTGCTTAATTTGATGCCTGATCTATTGCGTGGTTATCGAATTGGTGGTAGCGTGGACTGTCCATCATTCCACTTTCTCCGGAGTTCCTGCTCCAGCGATCCAAACTCTAAAACTTTGGGGGATGGGTGTTGTAACGCCTTCCAATGAGATATCGGCACCATGAAATACATGGGTCTTAAATTCGCCCTCGTGCAAGCATCCAGTGACCTGTGTCCCTCATGGGTGTTCGCCTCGAGTAGAATGCGGTTTTACGAAAATAACTGCACGAGGCTCAGACCTTACTTCCCATGGAGATAACAACAGCTTGGCTTTTTATTATGAATTACCATAGAATATATTGAAAGGGTGAGGCACATTTAAGGAAGATTTACTCGTCGGCAACCTCGAGCCACTAGATGAGTACTGGATATTTGTCGGTTAACGACCCAGGCAATTTTATGCCTCCTACTGGGGACAAACATACCAACTTACGTCCACCGTTGAAATTGGGCTTCAATCCCATACACAAATAATGAAGAGGAATGCTAAGTGACAGTAGCCTGGAAAGCCTGGTACCACTTGCCACATGTATCGTAGCAGCCATCGCGATTCTTCTACTCCCAATTTTAAACCCTCTGATCGAGAAGACTAAACTAGTGATAACAATTTATGTCCAAACATAATGTAAGACTTTGTAGATTGTCGAAGGCTTGGGAAAGAAAGATTAGAGTTCGTTTATACATTAAAGACTAAAAACGTCCGGTCAGCAGCGAAGCCAACGCAGGTTGACCTTCTACCGCCTAAAAAGTGAATTCAGAGAAAACTGTAACATGGAACGAATGAAGCTATCTTACTCTCGCAGAAGCAGAAAAGCTCGCATATTTACCATTAATCTGACTGTACCAGCGGCGAAGAGGAGGCCAAAGGTGTTGGAGCTTGCAGAAATGAATGGAGATCGCTAGCAGGCAAGTAAGATCGGAAAAAAGACGGGTCATCCTACATCAAAACATGATGCGCACTACCTCAGCAGAGGTATATTGAACTTGATACCTCATTGCTGTTCTTATGAAGAAAAGCCACACTCACCTCCTGGCGGTCTTCTGCTGAGAAAGTAGTCAACTTACCATAAGAGTTGGTGATTGTACTGAGCAATTTTTCGTGTATAATGCAAGGACAAACTTCGCCGCATTTCTTATAGAATCCCCCAAGACCCTCGCCTTAGCTTTCTTTATTAAAGAGTTTTATGCAGGGAATAAAGGTAATAGCGAATCTGCTGCGTGATGGAAGGGTCAGCAGAGTTACCTTCGAAACGGAAATTTTGCATCGAAAATGTCTCGAACTTGACAGAACCATCTCAAGGTTTTCCTTATAGCGACAATAACTAAGCCGAGTACTGCTGCTACTACCAGTGCAGCAAGATAAGCATTAACCTTATCTCCAAGTTCGGACAATTTGGTGGAGAAAATGGACAGATAAGGGCACCAAACAACCGAGTAGCGTAAAACTCTACAGGAAGAGAGGCTATAGCTCATCAACTTGAAGACTGACAACAACAGCTTAGATAGAAGAGTATTGTATACTGGCCTCCCTCCAAACCTTGTCTTTCCAAGGATATAAAAGCTGAACCTACTGCACAAACATGTGAGGCCATTATGCTATCACTGCATTCTAAATTCCACTACGCTTTTGTGCTAAAGAAAGTCTTTTTTAGTCAGGGTAGTAAAATGCCTTAGGTGTTCATTTACTTTCGGTTTTGGAAAGGGACCACTTAAAGGGGGCTCCGACATTGTGCCTACTGCGACTGGGCTAGCCACCGGGCTATCCCAGTAGCCTCAGGCCCTACTGGCGTTTTACATATATTTATTTTGCAGACGCATTGTGCAGTAAGATGGATGTTTGACTAAGGTGCCACTTGTAACTTGCTCATTGTAGCACCCCGGGTGGGCTGGCCTTCGGCTCATTCCAGTAGCCTCCATACCTCCTATATGCTGAACGTATATGTTCTACTTAGGTATTGTGCCATCTGTTGTCTTTAGGATGGTCTCGAGGGGCTGAAATTATGTCCTTCGGAAGGTCTTAAGGCGCCGCACTGAGAAATTGACCTAAACACTGTAATAAAGTTAGCAGACAAACTTTTGTCTTCGCTCATCAGTTTAGGGTGATAACAAATCATTTTAAAAATTAGAAAAATTGTTACTACTTTAAACTTTGCGTTAATGACATATGTAAGGAAGGTTTAGTATTCCAACTAGGCTTCAAACCTATTTTGGAGGTTACAATTGGGCGTTTTGTATAAATTTAGCAAGCATTTTTTTATTTTTTAAATGCCTTAAAATTCTATTAAGGCCAGTGCATTACAAGGAAAGTGTCGATAGTTTGTTAGAGTTGTATTCTTTGCTTACACTTGTTTTAATGGACCACTTGCTCTTTTAGTCACTCGTTGGCGCTTCACTTTTGCGGCTAAATGTTGGATAGGCATACTCTCGCGCATTTGGGCGATTCTCCGCGAATCCGAGGAATGATACCGCATGACAGAGCTGCTCTTTCAGCTTTGGCAGACCTTGCCCATAGGGAATACCAAGCTGGCAACTACGAACTAGCAGAGCATCACTGCATGCAGGTGTGGCACCAAGATCCAGAGAATACGTCTACGCTCCTTCTTTTGAGTTCAATACATTTCCAGTGTCGTCGTATGGACAAGTCTGCATACTTCAGCCAACTCGCCATCAAGCAAAACCCATTGATGGCAGAAGCCTATTCCAATTTGGGCAATGTTTTTAAGGAGCGAGGTCAGCTGAAGGAAGCTATTGACAACTATCGTCACGCATTAAACATCAAGCCTGATTTCATTGATGGCTACATCAATTTGGCTGCGGCTCTGGTGGCTTTCGGCGATACGGAGTCAGCTGTTAGTGCATACGCAACGGCTTTGCAGTACAATCCGGTAGGTTATAGCTGTACATTATAAGTTGTGATTGTTAGGATTTGTACTGCGTACGGAGCGACCTAGGAAATCTTCTCAAGGCTCTTGGTCGGCTAGATGAGGCTAAAGTAAGATTTATGAACTGGGTTTGCGCAGCGCCCTTCGCGCTTGACTGGACACCCTTTGCGGCACTTGTGCCATCGCGCATAACCGGTCCAGTCAAGGTTTAGGTTTCTAGCATCACAGTTTTAGACAGGAACTAATTCGTCAGATTTTCTCCGTTTAAACAGCAAAGGTGAGAATCTACACGGTGAAGGTGATCGCGGAAGTGACGTTTTAAAGTTGTGAGTTTGCCGCGCGCGTGTATCCACTTTCGCTTAAGCGTGATACACCTGTCCATTTCACACTGCGTGTGTCTCCACGTGCATGTTCCTTTTCGGAACCATGGAGATCACTTTTTCGCGCTCAGGCCCATTCCAGGCATGCATCAGCGTGCCTATCGTTAGCGACATGCAATAATTTCCTCTCATTTTTTTCTTCATCTAGTCATGCTATCTGAAGGCCATCGAAACTTGTCCAACGTTTGCGGTTGCCTGGAGCAACTTGGGTTGCGTTTTTAACGCCCAAAACGAGATCTGGCTTGCTATTCACCACTTTGAAAAGGTAAGCCGTATTCTTCTGTTGTCGAATTCCTACTTCAGGCAGTAACGCTAGATCCAACATTCCTTGATGCGTATATCAATCTGGGGAACGTTCTTAAGGAAGCAAGAATTTTTGATCGTGCAGTAGCGGCCTATCTCAGAGCTCTTACTTTAGCTCCCAATCATGCCGTAGTTCACGGAAATCTTGCTTGTGTCTACTACGAGCAGAATCTGATTGATCTGGCCATAGATACATACAGGCGAGCGATTGATCTTCAGCCCAATTTTCCTGATGCTTACTGCAACCTGGCGAACGCTTTGAAAGAGAAGGGCAAAGTCTCGGAGGCAGAAGAGTACTACAACACTGCACTTAGTCTGTACCCTTCACATGCTGATTCGCTTAACAACCTGGCTAACATAAAGCGAGAACAAGGTCGCTCCGAGGAGGCAATTCGACTCTATCTAAGGGCCCTAGAAGTCTATCCGGATTTTGCCGTAGCACACTCCAATTTGGCTAGCATGTTACAACTGCAGGGTAAGTTGCAGGAGGCCCTTCGTCACTACCGTGAAGCGATCAGGATCTCGCCAACGTTCGCAGATGCCTACTCGAATATGGGTAACACTTTGAAGGAGTTGCAAGATGTTAGTGGTGCTATGCAATGTTATCAGCGGGCCATCCAGATAAATCCGGCGTTCGCTGATGCTCACTCGAACCTAGCTAGTATCATGAAAGACGGTGGAAATTTGGCGGAGGCTATTAACTCTTACAAGACGGCCTTGAAGTTGAAACCGAACTTCCCGGATGCGTTTTGCAACTTGGCACATTGTATGCAGATCGTTTGTGATTGGAGTGACTACAAGGAGCGGATGAAGAAACTGGTGAGCATTGTCCACGAGCAGTTGGAATCCAACCGTTTGCCTTCTGTGCATCCTCATCACTCCATGCTCTACCCGCTTAGCCATGCGCAGAGGAGGCGGGTTGCGAGCAAGCATGCAGCCCTGTGTCTAGAAAAGGTGGCCATTTTACATCACCCACCGTTTCGCTTCATGAAACGTCAACCTAATCAACGTCTACGTATTGGGTATGTCAGCTCTGATTTCTGCAATCATCCGACGAGCCACCTAATGCAGAGTGTACCTGGCCTTCACGATCGTTCAAGATTTGAAGTATTCTGTTATTCTCTCTCTCCCGATGATGGCACAACTTTCAGGGCTAAGGTAAATCGTGAAGCTGAGCACTTTGTTGACCTGAGCACTATTGCGTGCCACGGAAAGGCTGCGGATCGAATTGCAAGTGACGGAATCCACATTCTTCTCAACATGAATGGCTACACTAAAGGTGCCAGAAATGAGATCTTTGCCCTTAAACCTGCTCCAGTGCAAGCTATGTGGTTGGGCTATCCGGGCACTAGTGGATCGTCCTTCATGGACTTCATAATAACAGACGGTGTCACCTCGCCATTCCATTTGGCAGATCAATATTCAGAGAAGCTGGCTTACATGCCCAAGACCTTCTTCATTGGTGATCATGCGCAGATGTTCCCGCACATGCGAAATCGCATAATCATTGAGAGCGCGGAGGAAGTGGCAGGCGGTCTTCGAACAACCGACAGCTCAATGGTTGCCTGTGGGACTGATATTAAGCCTCTCTTCTCTGTGGGTACACTACGGGAGATGATATACGGCGGTCGAATTACCGAGCAATGTGGTTCTACTATTAAAGAGGTCCCCTATTACATTAAAGTTCACATTCTCACCGTCCCGTCACTGCAACCCGTTAGAGAAATGATAAGGGTTAATGCGGCATCGTGCACGCTGAACAATGTAGTTTTACAAAACGGTTTTACAACGCAGCAAACACAGTCTCGAGCGTCAGCAGGTGAAGAGATTCCAGGAAACATTATCATCACATCGCGCCAACACTATGGGTTGCCGGAGGACGCGATCGTATTTTGCAACTTCAATCAACTCTACAAGATCGACCCGTCAACAATGAAAATGTGGGTGGAGATTTTGAAATTAGTCCCCAACTCAGTCCTCTGGCTTCTACGCTTTCCTGCCGCTGGTGAAGCAAATGTCATAACGGCTGCTGCTGATTTTGGCCTCCAAAATCCACACCGTCGTATCATTTTCAGCAATGTTGCTCCAAAGGAAGAACACGTGCGTCGTGGACAAGTTGCTGATATCTGTCTTGATACGCCACTTTGTAATGGTCACACAACTGGAATGGACGTGCTTTGGGCTGGGTGTCCAGTGGTGACTCTTCCGCTTGAATCCCTAGCAAGTCGGGTGGCTGCTAGTCAGCTCTACTGCCTCGGCTGTCCGGAACTTGTTGCCAAGTCGCCGGAGGACTACGTACGGATTGCCTCTAAATTGGGAAACAATCGCGAATACTTGCATGCCATCAGAGCTAAGGTACTGTTTTTTTTCCTTGCTTCTACTAACTTTGCGCCCTCATTTAGGTATGGAAATTGAGGGAAACATCACCCTTATTCAACTGCCGACGGTATACAGCCGATTTGGAGCTCCTTTACGAGCGTATGTATCAACAATACGAATCCGGTCAACCGTTCACCCATATTACCGATTGGAGTGAGAGGTCGAGAGAACAATGAAGTGACGTACTGTAGTATGTGAAGTGTGATCATGTATTAATTCCTACCTGTACAAAGATTTCCGCCCCCCTTTAGTTTTGTCGATGTCGAGTGTTCTTCGACTGACGAGGACCTGTTTCCGTCTGTTTGTATTATATTGCATTGGGAAATGATTATTGAGGAAATAAATTTATGCATACTAAAGCGGCGTAACCACTTTTGTGACTTCTTCCCACGGGGGTTGTTGTGGCGTCACTGAGTCATGAGGCAGGGAGTTGGGTGTTTATGTAGTCTCCCCCCATGGGGGTGGTGGAGACCGAGACGCAGGCGGATTACATCACAGGGATAAAGGGTTCGTGTGGGCTGTGGGTTAGACTGCCAAGGCCTGCCTAAACAAACCAAACCCGGAGAATCGGCTGTCTCATCGAGTTGAGATGCGGGTGGGTGGTTTGCATCTTGGTTACTGAAATACTGGAACCGGGTTGATGAATCACGTTGGCTGGACTAAGGACAGCTTTCATGCGAATCGGTTGTCTAGGTAGAACAATGTGCACATACATCACCTAGCTTAAATAGCGTAAACTAGAAAGATAACGTCCAAACGCTAAAGAAATTGCCAGTAGGCGAAGTGTTAGTTTTTTAGGCACCACCCTGACAACAAAGCGGTAGTGACAACACGGGCGGCAGTGATCAGTCACTGGCATGAGTAATGAGCATGCCCTGCCAAATGGAAAGAATCGAGGGAGGAATTTGCCATTGGTGGAGTCTTTATTGCAGGATGACAGGCCCACTTGCATAAAAAAAAATTGTTTTATTTTTTGTAATCGTCAAATTATCGCCTAACGAAGACATTCTTGCCGCTTGCCCTCCTTTAATCCTTCAGCCTAAAGTGTGGACTTAAGCGCTTAGACACTTCGTTATTTTCGCGGATTTTGTTTAAATTTGCATGATCGTAAAGGGAAAACTTTGCGCGTCTTGAAATTTTAGTCGTGATAGTTTTACTGGATTTAGCCTAATGCTTAAGATTCCAGTATATCGAAGGGAAATATATGTGTATTTAGGTTTTATTGAAGCCACTCTATGACCGACCTTTGGGTAACAAGTAAAAAAAAAACGAGAGTGGACCCTACTTGACGAGCTCGGAGGAGGAGGAGGGAAGGCTCGATTAAGGCAGTGAGAAAGCATAAATTTGCCACAAAGGTAACTACTGGGTTATACTACAGGAATGTACTTCTAGTTCTTATTAGGCCGCAATTAATCTCACATCTGGGTCGTCCACGCTATTATTTGTCGTTTATGGTTTTGACTGTTTTCTTCCCCCCCCCCCCTTCCCCCAACGCCGAGCTACTACCATACCGAAGTAAACTATCTCGGCGGTCCGAGGTGCAACCAATGTACGCAGACTCCTTAAGCAGCCGACGAGATTAGAAAGGATTTTCCAAGTCATTCTGCTCACCTCAAAATCAACCCTTTGCAAACGCTTTTCCAGGGCGAATCCAACCTCTTCAGACATTACATTCTCTGACCTACTAGTTTAGAGGACCTTAAATAAGTAACCTAATGACTTTCTGATTCTGTCCAAGAAAGTAAATTTACTTACCCCCTTTTAAAAGCGAAAATTTGGCAGACCTTAGGTATCTCTTTTGATAGCTTGAGCAGATTATGTGCTCATATCCTTTGTAGCGAACCTGTGTTGGACACCATGTCGGTGATTGTCTCCGTCGGTTGCTCTGGCTGGGTAAACTAAGGGGTTTTTCAGCCATCCCTAAATGATTGGGCAATTGCCACAGCCACCTCTTGAACACCCTCCTCGCCTAGTATTCCCCAATCAACTATTAAGAGGGTGATTAGGAGATGTCGTGACTTTTCAGCACCAAGCCATGCCGACTTCGGTTCGGCCACCGACCGAATGGCTCAAAGGGTAGCGATGATGAGGAAAATGCTGTTTAAGTGGCCTCAAATCTATAAGTCAGGAAAATTTGCTAAAGGTAGTGTTTGAGTTCTTTTCGCTGACCACCAATTCCACTGCCCTCCGTTGCATCGAGTCCACTGCATCAAGCCAAGCTGGTGATCTGGGTGCGTTCAAGACAGTCGAGACTAGAGTCGGTCTCACAAAAAAAAAGAACCAACACCCAGTAGAACTTATCACACCCAATTTCAGCGGCAGTCTGTCAACTGAGACTTGTCAATCGCTTGCTGCTCGTCAGGAGGTTGGAGTAGAGGGCGACATGACTTTCATGAATTGGCAAATACAACGACTGTGGGAGGTGAGTATTCCAAAGTCAGATTTGATAAACTGAACACTATACAGTTTCAGGATCTCTCACCTCCAGCAATTGCGTCAATCAGCGTCTCGATGAGACGTTCAACTAATCAAAAGGGTAAGCAGAATAGTATGGACCTGGGGTTTGAAAGTAAGTCCAGAGGCTTAGAGAAGAAAGTGGATCACAGTCACCGCTTGGGGATTCCACACCGCCGAAAAACGGTTACTTGGGCCGACAAGGGGTACTTAAATCTAATGATTGGCAGACTATTCGACACTGCTGTGTTCTTGGAGATCCATGTTCATCCATCCTTCTGTTACTCATTAGGTCCAATTTTCAAACATAATCTGGATGTTTCCTATTTCGGCGTTTGAAAGGGTCCTCTCGTCATTATCGTAGCCGTAAGACTCATTAAATAACAACAAAAACACCGTTTTTAACTAGGAATGGTAACTTAAGATCAAAGCAAAGATACAAGATTCTGTGTTAAGACGATAAGGGAGAGTTAAAGCGAAAGTGAGGGAGACGATGGACAGTGAATGGGTAGACTCCTTAGCCAGTAAAATACGTGTTATCAAACCGTAACACAGGCCTTTAAGCCGTGACAGAGGAGGAGGCGTAGAGGCTTTGGCAGCGGCAGTGCGGCGAGAGCTGCAAACGTCGTCTCCTGAACATGGCGTTTACGAGTCATGGAGGTGGTGAGGAGACTCGACACCACGTGGCGCCGAATGCTCGCCACGCAAAGTTCCACTAAACTGCTTTGCACGAATGGCGTCTGGCTCCACAGCTGGAGGCGTCTGTCACCGAGGCTGCAGTAGAAGGAATTGAATGAAAGGATACGTCAGTTTTGCCCAATCTCCAGCAATCCAGCTGCCACGCTAGCAGTTACAGCATATGTTTGTAGCGAAGACTGCGTGACGAAAGGATAGTTGAAAGTGGGTCGATTTACGACGAGGTATTTCATGACACTAGGCTTGAAAGGAGCAAAGTCTTGAGGAACTGCTTATAGACCAACTCTCTATATTACGAGAACTGGAAGGAATGCATTCCACAACTCTCTGAAGCCCCACTACACAGCGTCATCTGCAAATATGTCTTCGAAAGGCAATTTGCGTGTAAATTGCACTCATTATAGAACCCTGTCCAATCCTAAGGCAAATAATGACAACTGAGTCTCTATATTACAGTTCGTAACAAAAACTAATAAAAAACCAACGCTTTCAACAATGCCCATTCAGCCGGATACTTTTTTAAAGGTTGCAGTAGGATGAGGTCGCGATGCATGAAGAGGAGGACCTGTGTAGCACAACAATTTCCCGCGAAACGGATACCACGCTGATGACATGGAGTTCAACAAGTAGACTCCTAGTCTTCCAGTACATTCAACCGAGCCACTTACCAACTCTACCACCTTTAGACTGCAGAGATGACTCGAGTGTTACATCGACTAAATCGCCCATGCTTCCAAGTGTTCAGCAGTACAATGAGTGGAACATAATGTAACGCAGCAAGTTGAATTGGACGTGCAACGAGATCGCCAGAGTAACCAAATCAGTACGAACTCGAACAGTTGGCATATTGCTTCGATACTTTAGAGGTGACACTCGGACCAAAACGGCTAACCGTCACGTAGGGGAAAGGAATGGGAAGAGGCATTCATCATAAAAGGCCTAGATTAAGTTTACATACCACCCAATAGGTGAATCAGTAGATTGAGGAACCTTGTGTGAAGATACCATTTCGTTTGGCTTAGTGTAAACTACCACATCCATTTATCTTTAAGGTGGAAGATAATGGATAGAAGGCAAGGCGTCTGCTTAAACGATGTAAAGGTGCAATGACCCACAATGGGTCAGTTTCTTTGCGTAACATCGTGCGTAACCTCCTGGATGTCTTTCAAGAAAAAGGCTTTGGCAAAGTAGTTACTGTTTTAAGTTACTCAGTGACCCACACAAGTTTCAATGTATTCTGTCGAACGCGTGACCTCAAAGAGAGCGCTTTAGTAGTGAAAAAGCACCAATAGTACGTTAGATGAAATGAGAAACGTTAATGTTAACTTCTATGGCTCATGATCGCTGTTAGAAGGATAGCACAAAAGGTGGTAGGTGAAGAAATGAGCTTTCTACAGCAAAAAAGCATACAACAATGCTAATCTAGGAGTTTCAAAATCACAGCGTACCCTGGTGGTGCCAGGGATAGCAGGAGCTATGATTAGGTTCCCTCGGGGAAATCTCTTAATCCTGATGAATTCCGAAATCAAGTATTTCCTTCAACGTGCCATTATGCTCAGAGATGGTACGCCTGTCTCACTAAACAAGAGTCTGAGCTCAATCACTGATGACAGGAAACAGATGATCGGTGGTGATATCACAATTGAAACTGCAGATTTTGTAGAATTTCTCAGTGGAATTGTCAAGAAGGCGTCATGTGGCATTAACGTGTCTGTCGCATGGTTGTCAGCTGAATGGTAATAGTAGTAGTGTGTAAAGGAGGCGTACTGACAGATTGCCAGGCGCTCATAACCAGGAAGGCTTCAATCTTTCATTACAATATATTGATTCAACAACTGATGCTCCTAGAAATAGCGTAAAGCCGAATTAAGCTGGAGTGGTGACATCCCAATTTCCCGTTTATGCATTCAGAAATGCGATTTGAATAGGTTTCCTGAGTACCCTTTCAGATGCTTCAAAGGCCTTCTAACGGTTGCATCGAGAGCTGCAAGGGGTGACAACAAAACTCGGAAGTTGACCTTGAGAATTGACTGAGTTCCTGACAGAATTTCGGTGTCCATGAGGTAAAAATACATGGATTTGCGGACGGATAGAGGCTAGCACCTTATGTAAATTTTCCTCTTTAAGTAAACCCATTAGAAAATCACGAGTGTATGACATTTGTTGCTAACTTCAAGAAAACTACACATGAAGGTCTTGGAGTCCACCAGTTCTTGGACGTTGCGGAGTGGGTTAGAGGAGATTTTTCAATCTTGAAAAACAATAAGGGCAAAATAACAAATCAGTATGTACTCCTAATTGCACTAGGGGCATACTGAATGAACCAGTAATGAAGATGATGGATATCCTTCCAGCTAAGGATGGGAGAAATGCCTTTGCGTCCGACATTTCAGTGTGGGAAATAGTTGATGTTTTGAAATAAGGAGCAAAGACCACATTCGAGAGGATATTCTTGAGGCTGCGGCTAAAAGAGCAAGTGGACGTCACGGCACAGATGAAAAGGCTTCAGCCACTAATCCATGCCCAAATAGCCATTGACAGAATACAATTTGTCAAGATTAGTGGATGTTCCGACAACAATAACCTGTCCTGTTCAAATAACAATCCCCGAGAGACAGTTGATGAATCATTCCGTCCTCAATGATTCATGTAGCAGGCCAAAGTCTAATCAGCAACTACTTCAACCATAGAGAGAGTTTTATATACTTAGTGGGAAAAGAGAAGAGTTTTTGAAGACTCACGAGCAAGCTAAGAGGCGACCGCAGGGACTAAAGACGAGGCTTCGTTCACGAAGTGATCGGCGGTTCAATTCTTGCCATTGTGCCAGAACGCGGGATTCCAGGAGGGGCGAGATTGACCAAATATGCAATTTTCTATGCACAATTAAAATATGCATAAAACACCGAGAAATGGCATTTCAATGACACGATTCTGCACTCACCCGTCTTCACAAAAGGTGGCGAAGGACTCGGAATCGGGTGAGAGAGCAAGACTGGTGATGTGGAAGTCATTGGCACCTCCAAGAAGTCGCATGTTCCACGGCACCGGCATATGCCTAAATAAGAAGGACAAGATATGGCTGGCTCCATAGTCTATTGAATCAGGACGAGGTGGGAGGGTAGGTGATTACAAAACGTTGAGATGGTTTCGAGTTACCACAAAGACCCATCCTTGAGGGCGACAAGCGTAAACAACCACATGTCTAGAGCCTCAGTATGGATTTTCGTCTGGAAATGCGGTAAAACAGAAGCACGATATTAAGTGAAACCTCCCGTTACAATTGAAAAAGCCACAGTTCCTCAATAGAATCGCATAGTCCCGCAGATCGTTTAGACAACATCTAACTTGGTAGTAAACTTTCGTGGAAATGACCTCAGATGACGTCAGGATTACTTACTGACCTTCTCACGCAAAGCTATCCGAGTTGCGGAAAGCTGCGATAACTCTACAAGCTTCGATGTTTGACAGAACTGTCACTTAGGATAATTAAAAGCTCTTGAGGGCAATTGTCCTAGATTTCAATGTCTCGTCCACCTCACTGTCGCATATGCCAACACCAAGAAGTTTCACTACGGCCGAAGATTATTTGACATCGAAGCGGTGTGATGTTAAAAATAACACGAGTCATGAGTGCTTAGGTGGAATTAAGGTAGATTATCCCATCCCAAAACGACATTCCATTCAATGGAGGGAGGTACAACAATTTCCCACGGTTAATAATAGGCGAAAGAGATTAACTGCCGTGCCACGGCTAAGCACTATTCCCACTCCATCGAAATGTTCAATCTTGACCAATTTTCGTTCTTTGTCACAAAAGCCTCCACCTCGAATGGTAGTTTTGCTGATTTGCGTATTATCGATTTTTCAACTTAGAGCGAATCGCATGCGTACGAATAGACGGCCAATCAAACGACTGCACAGGGAGACGTGCACACACGCATGCACAGGTGCTGCGATGAGGCGGGTGCATGTATGCACCTACCCTTCGCGCGTATACGCACCGTAACTAATGGTAACCGCGGCAACGTGCGCACCAAATGCATCGGTGTGCAAACACGCACACACACGCCAGAGCCAGAGGATAAATTGATGCGTGCGTGCGTGCATGTAGACTTTTGCACGCACGTATGTTTTGCTAGGCCCGGATGGTGGTAGCATGGAAGGTCACACGCAAATTGGCATTCAAGATAAAAGGAATATACTACTTATATCTGCCATCTGCCCATCAGTAGCACTTACACGATCTATCCCCAAAAATAAAGTGGTCTGCAATGTTCGCAATTAAAACGCTAAGAAAGAAAACAACCACTTTTACACGTTTTCGTGTAAAAAACTTAGGTGATAATTTTTTACGCCAATTGACAACAAATGTTCACACCGAATATCTCATAATACTCATCTTTTATGAAAAAAAATCCTTTCTTTTGAACACCGCCGGGGTAGCCTTCTAGTCAACTCAAAAGCAAGTGAAAATTTGGTTTGATCTAGACCTGCTATGGATGGAAATGAAGTGATCCAAGTCGGTTAGCTGCATGTGAATGTTACATGTTAGCCGAAAGCGAAACATTCAGTTTTAACAACTCGTAACCTAGACAATGTCCCAGTCTTCCTGCAATACACGCTTGATTTATATATAAAAGAGTATAATACTGTTAGCCGAGGCCTTCAAAGCAGACCTCCACCAATGCTAGAGGTGCATCTCATTATTTGCTAGAATAAATAGTGAGTTTTTGAAGTACTTTAGAGTCCTCTGGACATTTCGAAAACCGTTGAGATCAAAAAAGCCGCATACAGTAGTCGCCAAAACCATTTTGGCAATAAGCAGTTTACACTACTTATTAGTATATAAGTGGCAAGAATAAGTCCAAGTGGGATGACTAAAAACATCAAGGTTGACATCTGTACACATTTTAATTGATAACCAGGGAATAAATGCCAAAAGAAAAGGAAATAGAATGAATTTGTCAAAAAGAAAGCAAACCCAAAACTCGGGAGATAGCTCAGTAAAATGATATCTGGGAGTCCAAAACCTTGGAGATTCCATAATCCTAAATACTCTAGCCAAAAAATTTTGAAATGAACTGGTAAAAAGTTTGCGCCAAGAAGACTTAGACCTACGAATAGTCGTGAACGGGAGCGTACGTCGGCACAGACCACAGAGTACAGATTCCATCGAAAGAAGCGGTGAGGAGGAAATCACCATCTCGACTATAGGCGGCTCCTGAAATCATATGATAGTGGCGCACCAGACGAAGACAACGATAGGGGCGTTCATCCTACAAGTAAACAAAAGGGTTGTCGAGTGACCATGGTGCCAAAAATCAGATCAGGAGGGAGGGGGAGAGGAAGAAGGTTGGAGTTAGAAAGGCGTATTTACTAAACTCTCGCTCGAGCATCCGTTTTACTGAATGATTACCGCCGTTCCGGTCACGTTTGTGTTGTCCAATTCATAATCACACCTATGAACAATTACGTGCTGGAATAATTTTCAAGCAGAAAGTAGGGGTGACTGCGTTCCACGCCCCTATTATTATTTATAAGACAGTGTTACTTAAAACTAACTCCCTATGGGTTTATCCCAACTGAAATAAAATTATCAGGTGCAAAGCCACAAAAAGCCAAAAAGAATTAAATTAGAGATTGTAATTTGCTAAGGTGTTTAAAAGATCCTTTACAAAAGGGTAAATGGACAAGTAAAAATACAATTGGAGTAGCTTGGAAGGGAAAACTTGAGCTTGTTCACTTCATTTGGTCCTTATGGAAAGTGGATAAGGAAGGTACAAAAAAAGGAAAGTGAAATAAACGTCACAATTTCATCCATTAATCGGCTAGCAGTGACTGTAACAAACGAGAACACATACCTCCAGCACCAAACCATGACCCTGTTTTCCGCCGAGAAAAAGATGACCTTCGTGGGGATGCCAAGCCGTGATGGTGCCCTCGTGATTGTAGGGCCATGCTACCTCCGCATTCTGTGAGGAAGACAATGAGACGACAGTTTAGCATAATAATTCATCACTAATGTGTCAGGAATCATGGAGATTTGTGCCATTATTAACAGGGCATATTTTTGACTCCTGTCAGTAAAGATTATTAAGAGGTTCTGCAGTGAAATTACTCAAGACTTCAAAAATTTGGTAGCTAAATAGGAGACAAAGGAATCGCAATAAGATTCAAATTAGAACATCGAATCAAAGGTCCTCGAGTTTGTGGGATTAAGCATTAATGAGATCTTAAGCATTTCGAACACCATTTACGAGGTCGAATCCTAAAACATTGTCTTCAGCAATTATAGATGTCGTCTCCAAAATGTTGCAAATTCGATTTAAAGCTCTTTCCATAAACGACTTTTGACAATGGCTTTCAGGCACCGGATTAAAACTGTCTGGAATATGAATGAATGCATCACGAACTGGTGGCCTCTCTGTACGTGGATGACAAGTCTTCATCTCCACTAGTAGGTCTTATAACGCCTTTAGGGAAGGCATGAGTGGGTGCAGTACTGGATGACGCGGGATTTCAGCTTGTGAACAGATATGATAAGCAAAAGCGAGGAAATATAATGGTACTCTCTGGCTCCGGTATCATAAAAATGGATCTTTTACCCGAATTATTGTTTTAGCTAACAACAAATTGACGACAGTAGATATATGGAAACACAAAATTACTGTAAGTGAATGAATTTACCCCATGGGTTTTAATTAAACATCGGTGCTACTTATGGGTGAGAGTAGTATCTACCAGCTTCCAGTATAGCAGAAGTGTATGACTCTAGCGTAATAAATGAAGGGACGATGAGAGGTTAAAGGTCATATTAAAGCACTTCTGCAGATAATTTGCCATATTTCGACCAAAACCATATTTTAAGCTAATTTTCAGACTTAAAAAAGCCAAATATTGATACTACGTTGGGACTGCAGAAGGATTCAACTCAAAATCGCGATCTAGTAGCCCCATCTCAATGGATGATTTTGATTCTACCTCATATTAAAACAATGAAGAGGTGGAGAATACGTTGAACCACGAAACAGGCTACAGCGGGTGTTTTCATACTGATCTATTTAACCAATCTCTGATACCACTTAGTGGCAAAATTAGTAGCTTGTGTGGTGTTGCAAAAAATTCCGTTATCTCAATGGAGTGTTGCCATTCCGAACTATGTCAAGACAGCATTACTACTAAAAGGGGATAGAGGCAGAAAAAATACGTGGTGGCACCAGCAATGTCACTAATTCATTATGTTCGTGACTAATTTGGAGCCAGGACTTGATAGCTTCAACGTAGTGTAAAATCGCATTTCAAGCACTCGAGAACACGAAAGTGGAGCGTAGAAAACAAGGGCAAAGTGAAATGAATGTAGCAGAAAATATTACGTCACCAGTTTGACCCAACAACAACCGATGCCGCTTAATTTGCCACCAATTTACTGATTCACCCTATGAGGGAGCAACAAAAGAGTGGTGATGGCAAGGGGAACTTACATTGGGCTCCTCCGTAGAGGGAAAGGTGACAGCGGTTGGCGAGGTGAGAGTGGCGTACATGTTTCCATCGTCCCAGATGTCCCACAATTTCACCACGCCCTCACAACTGGTTGAGGCGAGGCGTAGGGCGCCCTCCATGGACATGGCGAGGTGCAGAATGGATTGACTGCCGTCAAAGAGCACCATTTTCTGGAGGACTGAAGGCATACACAGGGATACAATTGGGACTGATCTAACTCAAACACGTTCAAGTGGTTTTAGAATTGGAAATTTAGTTCTGATTATTGGGCATTCTACTGAATGCTTTTGAATTTGGCCCATCGAGTTACTACACTTGAGAAATCATCTACCGACCACCAAGCAGTACCAACTTTGGAAGAGCTGAAGGTACGCAGATATGGAGTTATGCCTGTGCAAGCTATAACGGTTCAGATTTGGCGGTATTCCACGGGTTCTTCATATTTTCACCGTCGATCATCGAACAATATCAGCTTCACCAGGGCACAATCAGAATTCACCCCACCTGTCTACCTGTCTAATTGTGTACAATCTGTGGATGGAAAAAAACTATCCAAGTACTTCTGCAACCATTCGGTTGTATTCGAATGCAAGGAGGACAATCTAAAATACAAAAAACAGCTTTGGGAACTAGTTATGAGGCGGGTGAAAAACAGTTTTCCAGCCTACTTAGGCACCATGGTTAGGGCTACCGTCCTGGCAGCATGTCATTCTAGTCATGTGACTTCCAGCGTGACAGCCGTACTTGGACCAAAATAACGGGCTGAATTCCATTCTACTAAAGCTTTTTCAGTGTGCCTTATGGTGTTTTTCAATGACTTCTGTCCGATGGAGGGGTTTAGAAGGAATTTATGATAACCTAAGCTCAATACGGAGGTAGTCCTAATTACAAGAAAAAAGACTAGGATTGACAATGATTATACACAGTCTTTAGGTGCGGAAAAAAGCATCTTTTACACAAAGAATAAGCTGTGAATGAAGAAAACAAGGTGATGATGGTGTAAGGTGAAAAACACACACAACTGATCAGAATCAGTCAATCGAAAAGAAGCCAATTGTGAATGAAGTAGCCAAAATTTAAAGGTACAGGATTATTCGTGTTTATTGTTAACTTGACGGTGCTCAAAGTATCACCCAGTCAAGATTCGTTATGCCGTTCAACCGCATTATTGCAGCAGCGGCCACTCATAAAGCGGATCAGAAATCCGAATACCAATCATTTTTTTTTCCATGAAAAACAATGCAAGTGGAAAGTAGAAAAGACCACCAAAAAAGTTTTTACTGACGGCATAAAGCAGCGTCTGATTGGATAACTTATTAATGACACGCAGCGACGGCACAGATATTTGTAATCACATGGTCGGTGACCAATTCCGAGTGTGCCTTGCACATACAGAAAGCGACATTAGGACTGTTCCAAAGGCCTAACTTGGGCGGAGGACCACGGTGGAGACCGTAAAGACGTAGGCATCCATAAAAATAACGGCATTTCAGCAATAGAAAAGTAGTGGTCTGATAAATTTACAGTAATTGATTGAATCACCTTCTTCCTACAGTCCACGCTGTTAGGAGCAAGGAATTACATTTAGTTGGCAAACATATTTCCAAGCTGCTTTTGATTTGGAGATGGCAGATTCGGAATCGTAAGTCTTAGGGCCTCCTAGTACAAACATGGTAAATCCAAATAACTCAAGTATTGATGGATTGGAGTGAGGCACAAGGTGGGAAGAAAATGAGTGAGGAAAGAGAAGACATGAGTCCGACATACTGGGGGAGTAATGTTCCTTGAGAAGATTAAGGTTGTACACATCGATGTAGCCGTTTGATTTAGCCACTGCGATGACGCAGACCCGATCGGGGCGCCTGGTGACAACGGAGGAGCGCTTTATCAAGCGGTGTGGCAGACGACACTTACTGATGTCGCCGTCACCAAAGACAATGAAATTCACGTCCACATCGCCATTGGCTTCGATGGTGATAGCAGGCGCTAGGTCTACTGGCACACCGTTCCAGTGCCAAGGGGACTCACCATTAGAGTGGACAACGCCGCTGATAGGCCCATCACTCGAGTACTCTCTGAAATACGGAAAGCAAACTTCAGGCAATAATAAAATGAAACTGGGCATCCATTCGGGACACCGTTATACAAGTCATGTATTCCGAGTGATGGAGTTCTTGGCCGCCCCTTTTAATAAGTCATGGCAGCACATTTTTGACGTTGACAGGACTACGTTGAGAAAAATTGGCTTGTAAACCTAAGGTTAGATTGAATGCAATAGTGCACACCGTGAAACATGACCTGAGTGAACCCCAGTTCAAAAAAATCTATAAACACATAGAAACGAATACTTCATGACAAGTTTTAACCGGATCATTAATAACCAACTTAGTGCCAGTCAGCTGAATAACTTCTGCAGAAAAGAAGGCAAATTTCGGTCATCAAGATGAGCTTAAAGTGATTGGAAATGTGTTCACGAAGTAGTGGTAGAAAGAATAATATAATGAGGAAATTATATGCGCATAATAACTTGAGTATAGAAATAAATTCGGGTATAAAATAGATTTCCGAAGCGAGAAATAGAAGCAGTGAAAAATAGCCGTTTTACAAACAAATGGACGCCTAGAAATGTTTCCAGAGGGTCGTAAAAAGACTACTGATAAACAAAAAAACTTCCCATGTTAAGGACAGCAAACGTTATCAAATATTCCGAGACATAAAGTACGAAGGAGATATAGACTTGAAAACAAAGAATATTTTCGAGAGCTTCTGAGGTTATTTAAATAAAAGTATGATAACCATAACCTAAATGGAACCAAATCAAGTATAGTATCGAGGATAGTTTAATGCAGGTTACTAAGTTTAAACCAACTTAAAAAAAAATCAAAAGACATGGAGAAGTCAATCAGAAACAAAGTAAAGCCTAGGATACAAGCAAAAATCTAACTGAATGCACAAATAGAAGAACCAGTGAATCACCATTACGAAAAACAGCTACGCAAAACTACAGGGAATAAGTACTGCGTGAAAGAGCACAAAGTGCATTAGATACGAACCAGTGCAAGATACCTAAGGAAATACAACGTGCGAAATGAGATGGACAGATAGTTGGGAGTAAGATTAAAGAATCGAATAATTAAGAGGCCTTGTGGGTGGGGAAAGAACATGAATCAAGACGTATTATTGTCGAAAAACACCACTTACGATACGTAGATTGGAATGCTATAAAATTTACAAAAGAAACTTCATCATAAGTTCCAGTCAAGAAATGTCGTCACTGCTGCTCACTTGATTACAAATGCAAAATGCTGTATTTAGTCGTATTTTCTAGAGCTTTACAATGCAAAAGCAAACAATGCTATAAAGCCAACATGTACAATTTGCGAAATTCACTTTTAAAAACAAACTATTAACCGTTAACTAGAAGTAAATAAATACATCAGTTAAATGTGAAAATTACAGGAGTTCGGAGGTTTGATATACGCAGACGTGACGCCGATTTTCAACGAATCCAAAGTATTCTCCGCAATGAGAGAAAGCGCAGAACGAAATACTACGTTGGAGCGGATTTTCGTATGTCAAATAAGTCGATGTAGTATCTGAAATTAAAATAGCGATTATGAAGTACATGAGAATTACTGGTCATTCACAAAACCTGGAAGGCACTATGTTCCGTCGCTAAGTTAACTAAACGGAGACCCTGCTTTAGCAACAACACAAGGATGTTGTTGATTCCACCAACAGCGGATAGATTTGTAGATTGGTCTTCTGAAAACGCCCTTCACACAACCAATTACACTAAAGGCACGGAAATCGTCAACATAAATAATTTGGTATAATGCACCAAATATCATAAAAGGGAAATTGCAGCGATCCTTGAAGAAAAGGTTACTCCGTGAGTTAACCGAATTTGTATATAAGTTATACAGGGAATTACTTATTGAAGAGTTGACTTGTGGAATTTTGGGCAAAGTTTTAGGTCCTTTCGCTGACATTTGCACCTCACTAGTAGCAAAAATTGCTCGTCATATATGCAATACGCTGGTTGTTTACCTCTCTATTTTGGTGAAGAGTCACTTTCAACAGGGCCATCATACCTCGTCGGATAAGCTGGCCTTGGAGTCATGGCAGTAGCCCGCAATGCCTTCTGTGTACCAAACATATAAATTCTGCTCAAGTATTACTTCTTTTTTCGTCTTCAGGGAAGTCTCAGGGCGTTACATATAGATCAATAGGCATTACTTTGTTTGTCTAACGCTCGATTTTGGTGGGAGTTCGCTATTGTGCCTCCCCCGGGCGGTCCAGACTGCGCAAAGCCAGTGTCGACAGTGCGTACCCTGAACGAATATAATGTCTACCCCGTATCTTTAAGAAAGATGTGGAGGGCTGTATACAAAAGATCCGCCACGCATTGCTCAGTGCATGTTCATTTGAAAAGTGGTACATATACAACTTCAAATCAAGGCAGTAATTAGTCAAGGGGCGTGGGTCCTTTTTTGCAAGTTGCATTTTGCATAAGTTGTGCTTACCCAAATATTTCGTTGAAAAATTTAAACTAGACCAATATCAAGTAAAGTGACTTAGAACATTGTAGCTTGTGGGGTATTTAAGTAGCCGTAATCGCCTAACTGCACTACAGAGACAAGGTGTATTTGCGACTACATACTGGAAATTTCAGGCGGGCAGTTGTTTAACTCACTCAACGCACTTATCGCGACAAACGATTGCGACCGACGATGAATAGAAAACGGTATGCCAAACCAAGAATTGGGCATAGCTTCCAGTCTGCCATTAACAGTGGAGGAAAAAAGGAGAAAATCGAACCATCACAATGCAATGACTTGTATTTCTTGAAGTGGTTTGGTGTACTGCATCACAAAGCAATAGCCGCGACTAGAAAACCATATCATAAAATAGATGATAAAAAAGTTAGCGTTCCTAAGGCCCCAGAGAACAAAGATAAAAGTCAGATAAGGAAGAAGACATCACTGAATGCAGCCCAAATATCCCGCTCAGAACCTCCACCTAGGAACAACACCTCGGACAATGTTGACATAGTCGACCTGGACACGGGAACAAAAAAGAAGGATTAATACTCTCTGTGATTGGAACACTCATTTGTATGTACGTGATTTTTCCACAAATTACTCCCCTTTACACTTATGTACTTTTCGATTCATTCCTATTTCAGGATGGACATTCCAACATATTTTCTGGCAAAGTAAGGTCCTCCATCGTGAAATTTCAGCATTACAGCAGAAAATACTAGTGCGTTTGAGGGTGAAATGGGAAAAGAATGGTACAGGTATCCCAGTTCTCTTTGGCAATTAGATGGGTGCAAATTTCTGCTCATCATAAAAAGAAGTGTAATCTCACTTACAAAGTCCCTTCGGTCTACCCAAGGCACGTCAATGAGTTCCTCCTATCAATCCACATCGACGGTTGACGGAGAGATTTTGGTTTGGCTCTAAAAGGATTTTGCACTTTCTAGAGGAATCATCCTGATTCACAAGTTGATGTTCATATACAAACGAGGCTATTTCACATTTAAAGTAGCATGGACCTTGTGTATCGTAATCAAATAGCCTTAAGGAGTCTAAACTCACATCTAGTCCACAGCAGATAGAACTCACTCAATGCTTAGGCATGCAAGAAATCATCAACACGAGTTTAGAAAGTCATGCAAGTCGTCACTGAGACGCAATATTAGGTCGGGTCGCATGTCGTCAGTTGCATTTGAAACACCCGAAACAGATTTTTCTGAAATAGTCAGGGTGCGTAGTCGTTTGGCTGGAGGAGAGTTAATTGGAGACGGGAGGTGAAAAGATCCTAACAAAAGTGGGGCAGGTAAACTGGGAGCTGAGTCAAAGGGCACGGATTTCGTACACGCATCAGGTTGACATTCATGAGTAGGAGGATCGATTCCAGATGTAATCAACTTTTCAAGTCCCTTGTTCAGGCCCTCCATTGTTATCCCCCTTATCGAAATAACGTCAGGAAAATTTAGTTCACCAGATGTATGGATTCGCGGATCGACCATTAATGTTTTCGATACGAGTCCACGAAAGAATCGGATTGACGATTTAACCGATGGCGTAGCCTCAGGCAGATCTTGTGATGCAGGTGGAGGAGATGGATCTACGGGTTCTCCTGGAGCAGTCTGCGAAAACTGGGTCATTGAAGAAGGCAGATCAGATAAAGAACTAATCATATCGACTTCCCGGATGCCCATGGCATGATACATGGCATGTGTTCGACCCCTTCGATGCAATTCGAGAAGCCGCAGTGAGGCAACCAAATGCCACGTGGTTGTTGACGGACCTGAGACCTCAGTCTGGAAACCCTCGCGAATCGCCGGAATCCAACGATTCACGGAGTAGCGCCGGGTAAATGTGTTCATTTTCCCCGTATCCTCTTGACTGAATGACAGGAGAGAAGATGCTTCACAGATGGAGAATCGAAGATTTGCAGGAGGTGTTGGATATCTTCTCCTGTAATTTGTCAGAGCTTTGTGACTGACGGAAGCATTATTTTCTAAATGAATTGAAGGTTTCCAAAGTACAGGAGAGGGATTAACTCCCAGTGGTACCATTCGAGGGTTGTGTGGATAAAAAATTAGTTTCTGCGTAGCCTGACCTTGTAACAAGGTGTCGTGGACAGTGTTGGAGCGAGCCATACTAAGAGCGAAATTGGATCGTTCCCGGCCCTCTGTGAGGAGGACCACCACACGTCCTGAGCGCCTCCGCCCAGTTCTACCCAAACGCTGAATCAAACGAGCTGGTGACTTGTGCGCGTCGAAACAAACGATCAGATCCACCTGACCTACGTCTAGACCCTCTTCACCGATACAAGTGGAAATGAGGATGTTGACACGACCCTCCCGAAACATCTCCATTACATGGAGTTGATCTCGCTGAGTGTTCCGCTTCTTTGAGTGATGCTGACCTCCTGAAGAGGTCTGACCCACAAATACCGCTGGTCGTAAATTGGGCTTGTAGGCCTCCAGCATGTGCATAATGTCAGAAACGGAGTCACGATACTGTGTGAAAACTATCGCCCGAGTACCCCGCTGACTTTGACAGCGTTCAGAAGCACCTGTAAAGTGCTCAATCAGCACATCGCGGAGTTTGAGCAACTTCGGATGACCTGGAACAAAAGGCAATTGACTCATCACTGCCGTGGCTTCGGCAGCTCCAAGAGCACTCCCGAGTTCTGTGACAAACTCCTGTAGTCCAGTGACCTGAGCCAGGTCGTTGGATGACCCGATATTGGTAAGCAGATACTGATAGACAGGGCGTAGACCATATTGTGTGAGGAGTTGGAGGGCACGAGCGAAACATGTCGCTAGTCGGAAGTCTCGAAGAACCGCGCCAAAGAAGGATGAGGAAGGATTATTTCGAGTAAAGGCTTCGCGGGCTTTTACCAGTGTGAAGGCGGCAAACGCTTCAGGGTCGGGTTGTCGACGGGGATTTGAAGCCCACAGTGCATTGTGCTCACACAGGCGTTGAAGCGGTGGACGCGCAACATCGCAAAGGCGTTGTTTGAAGCGGGAGAGCTGTGGATCTAGACGAACTATGATGGTCTCGATGGCTCGTTGATGGCAATATTCACGAACATCAGGGCTAGATTCTGTGCGGACTTCCAGATGAGCAATGAGAAGATTCGCTATCACCGCTTGGGCACCCAGAAGATCAGAGGCTGGGGTTGCTGAGAGCGCAACCACACGAAATTGTCTATGATTGTAGGGTGCTCCTGTAATTGATCGCATCACCTGTACAAAAAGCACTACGTGAAGGTAGCTTACCTGACAATAGGCATGATTTCCAGTTGCTTTATGAGCCTCATCAATGACCATACAGCGGATCGAAGTAGCAGGACAAATGCCAGTGACGAGGTCATTGACAATAACTTGTGGTGTGAGGAAAAACGCACGATGCGGACCATTCCAAAGAGCTGCTCGTTGTTGAGGTGATGTTGAGCCCGTCAATTCTACGGCCTCGGCTGCCTGTATCCCGGAAATGGAGAGACCAGTGAAATCACGACAAGCTGTCATCTGCTGAGAGACAAGAGGTCGAGTGGGGGCCATAAAGACCACACAACCGGTAGGATACCAACGAAGGAAGTTGTGCAGAACGACAGCTGCAATTAGGGTCTTTCCCATACCAGTGGGAATGCAGACGAGGCAGTTTTGGTAGAGGCATCTCTCAGTAATTACGAACTGATAATCTCGCAACTCGACACTAGTAGGGTATTGCCATTCATTTCCAGCGGTAAGGTCGAAGCCAGGAAGGTTGGTGGAATCATTTGTGGTCGGGGTGTAGCATATCGGTGGACGGTTGGGAAAGTTTGTGGGTTGGCCTTTTTCTTGTGCTGATTCGTCAGTCTCATCTCTATCTGATACTTCATTGAACAGTGAGGAGGCGTCTAACTTTATATTGCCACCTCCAGAAAATAAACTGTCCATTTAATAACTAAAAGCGGAATAGTCGGGAATGCGGACGAATACTTCGAGCGCCTACAGTTGGAAAAAAAACAAGCAATCCATAGCAAACTAAACAGCTACTATGGTGACTAAATTCAAATACCGATTAAATAAAGTTCTACGCCGTGGTGGGAAAAAACGGGCTTAAACGACGCCCATCGCATGACCGTACCCCCAACATGACCTTGAAGTACTCGATCTCAGCCAGACCCGTGATTATTCATGATATAGGCAAGAAACGTCAATGTGAGTGCTTTGTCGGTTCTTAGACATCCGAAGATTGTCTGCGAATCAACAACTTACTTTTTTGCAAGTACATTCATATGTCTTTCTAGCTCAGAGGATAATGACTGTCCCTCAACTCGTCTGCCATTGGTCAAATTATAGCGCCATCGGAAATAGACGCAGTCGTCACCTCTAATGGTCACTGATACTGTTGGTCTATGTATCGGCTTGGTATGAGTTGCCATCGCTATTTGTACAGAGTATTAGAGGATTTGTCCTCTAATCTGAATGCATTCCAAAAGTCTCCCAGCTTTTCCCCTTTGTGTGCATGATTTATGTCTGTACGGGCTCAGTTGATACAGGTTGCTACATGCATGCAGTTATAATTTTCTCTATTGGCTTTTCGATAAATTCCTTTGGGATTTGGGCTGTTTTACCTCTCTCAAAACTGCAACAAAGTCATGGAACAGGTGGTTTTGGAATATTTTATGAATCTCCTATTTTGTGCATTACCATCGCACCCGAAATTGTTTTTTTTTTAAATTAATTATAATGTTTTAACTGCATGGGTTATTATAGCCAGGGAATAAAGCTTTTGTACCAGGAATATGATTAGTTAAAATTGTGTTCTGGTTTTGAATGCAGATCCACAGACCACATGAGGTCACTGCCTGCTGGGAATGTTCGCTCTAATCGCTGATGCTTTCGTTTGGGACGAGCTCACCTTTCCTTCTCCCAGCTCCCACCATTCAGGTATTTGGTGGCTGCTTTCAAGTTCTTTTCAGCTGCTAGCTGCATTGGCTAAATTGTTATACTGGCGGCTTTTCATCCTCCGCCTCGTGATCCGGCTGCTCGGCGCTCATCGCCGTGGCTTTGGTCGCTGTCTCGTCGCCTTCGCAGCAGTAAACATTTGCGCAGTTGTCTTCTCCCTTTATTTCTGTCTCCTTCCCCTCCGTCTCTCTCGTTGGCGTGCCACGGCTTCCTCCACCTCCTCTGAACTGTATTGGCTCCTGCTCCACGCAGTGCTCGGTCACGTCGTCCTCGCCAACATCGTCGTCCACTTCCTTGCTGGTGTCTTGTGCTCGCCTGGTCATGTGCCTCCGCTCTCTCCACTACCTCCACACCTCCCCCGAACGATGTGCGCCCGTTGCCTGCGCCCACGCCCGTGGCGGGCTCATCACTGTGTGGTCTGTGGGGTATGTGTGCTGCGTATGGATCATCACTGTCCTTGGCTAAATAACTGCGTGGGGCTGCGCACCCACAGACACTTCTTTCTCTTTTTGGCCCATCTTGCTATTGGTATTGTGTATTTGTATGTGGCGGGGTTCGGAGACTTTGTGGAGCACTCGAGTCAGGTGTGCCAAGATGGCGAGGTAAGTGGAGGGCTGAAAATTATTTGTTTTGGGTTTTATAATATGTTTCCGTGGATGGCTCTCTGTTTCCAGCTTACCCCATTGTTACAGTATTGTCTTGTGGTGTGTGCTTTGTGTTGTATCTATTGGCCGAAATGCCGCTTCGAGGTAATGCTTTGCAGTCCATCAACCACAGTATTGAATGTATGCTTATCAAGACTAAGTTCTAAGACCAAAGACGTGTAAACGTGGGGGATTTGCTTTGAAAGTGAGCATTCAGGGTTTATTCTTCCACCCGACTTGGACGTTTGACATCTAAGGGTAGGAATCACTTCGATCAAATATCAGCCATAGACTGCTTTAAGAGGGGGTTTCAATGTCAAGGCATCTTTTTCATGTGTAAGATAACCAGTGTTTATGGTAAATAGTTTAAGAAAGCTTATCATATTTGCTCTGAAAATCTATCCTTCTTTTTCAAGGACCCATAAGTCTGCGAGCTTTGTACTTATGAAGTCCGTTGTCTGTAGAAACGAACCACACTGTCCTAGGTACCCCCATTTTTGCCACTTTTATGTTCCAAATGCCCATATTCTGTGATTGCCTGGTGCTACAATAGTGATGCCGGTAATCCTCCCTCCTTCCTCCGTCCCTCTCTCCCACATTTTGAAATACTGAGTCATTTTATGGTCTAGTCTTTGCAGCTTATTGCCATCTGTCAAAACGTGGTATGTGGCATCCGTTTACTTAGCTGGCGCCACAACTCTCCACCCCCACTCAATGTAGGTGTAAATGAAACGCTTAATCACTCAGGCTGGATAGGCAATAGCAGCAGCTAATTCTGATATCTGTGCCGAAGAGAAGGCCCTTCTCAACTGAATGCATCACCATAGTCCAATGGTTCATTACCAGACCCAAATGACTTCTTTAAGACGTGGACGATATGTTGTTTTACCCCAGACTACGTCCTCTCCAAATGCCACGTAGCAAATATGGCGAAAATTTTCATTTTTGAATCTGAGTTAGGCCTCTTTTCTAAGGCAGACAGGCTAGAATCACATCAATCAGGTTCATTCGACATGTTACGAGGATTCAAAACATGAAGAGGATGTTGGAGGACGGTAAATAGTGCCGTACCGGTGGACTGACGAATGTGTTTGCTTTATGTTGGAAACAAAAGGAAATGCTGTCAATGACACCGGCTGTCCCGTTAGTTTTCAAAGTAAAAAGGCTTTAAAAGATCCATTCAGAAGTCTACTGATAAATACCATGGGAGGCAAAGGTGAACATGAGTATAACCTTTTCTCCTTCGTTTCCGACACAGTGTTTGATGTTTTTTTGTGGTTCCTCGTTAATCTAACATAACGTCTTATTATTTGTCCGATGGAATCCCGGCTTTGTAATTATCAATCTTAGTCGAGTATTCTCAGCACTAAATGCAAATTAACTGCATCGAGTTTCAGAAAAAGATGCCATAATAAGGTAACTTTAGGATGGGTTTTTCTCATTCATCTCTCATACATCTTATGTGATCATGCTAGCATCTAATAAAGGGTGAAATTAATTTGTAATCAATAAAAGGGAAGCAACATGAGTCTTGCTAATCCATCTTCCTCTCTCTTTGTCTCGGTTCTAACAAAATAGCATCATCGAATCAATTGCCTCGTCCACACAGTCCTGTGTGCTATCTACCGTGTCGCTGCGTTAGTTTTCGTATTCGTAATGGGCCTTCTTCTCTGGCACGGTCGCCTCATCGGACGTGGAGAAACCAGTGTGGAGTATCACCAGAATCGGAGGCTGGCACGGGCTTTGAGCAAGCATCACCTCATCTTCCGCAATCCCTTCGATTTTGGACCTCGCGTTAATTGGTTTCGCTTTCTGGGTCTCCAAATTTCCACAGATGCGAGGGTGGTGGAGAGGAGGAGAAGCTATGGAGGAATTGAGACTTTTGTGAAGAGGTTTATTCTGTATGTACTGCTACCGTTTAACTGCCCACCGTTTGATAGTGATGGGATGGAGTTTGAGACGCATGAACCGGATGTTGAGGGCGCTTTAAGGGACCTGATGAGCCTTGATAGATGTTGATTTCTGGCCAATGTGATGTATTCCGTGCGCGGTGGGAGTGTGCATTTTTCTGTTATCCACTTCGGATCCAGCGTGGGTGGAGGTGGTGTGGGGTGCGTCGCCGGTCGCTCTCAAGGATTGCTATTCTTTCTTTGAGACCATTGCAGGAGTTTGGTAGTCGGGGTTGAATTGCGAGTTCCGCTCGCGGACGGGGCTGGGGTGATCCACCCATTCATCAACATTTAATCACTCGTGGGGGTGGGGATGTTTGCGTGCCATTACGTGAGGATAAGGAAACTATAAAAGCAAAAACAATGAATTTTTACGTGGATTTTTGTTACCTTTTTTGCATTATTAAGGATATGAGTGTGTGTTTTATTATTCGTTTATAGGCGGTCCAGTTGATCTCGTTGGCTGTGGCACTTTGGTCACGAGTTCCCAGTCTGAGGATTGTAAAAGACGATACTGTCGCTAGGTGTCGTTAAATGGATTCTAGGAACGCGCTCAATCTTGACGGTAAAAATTCTTCTAAGAAGAGGAGATTTACTCCAAACATATCAAAGGCTTTGGCAAAAATATCCCAATCTGACGGCACGTATGTTTCAGGATTTTGATAAATTTTTATCAGTCTTTTAGTCTATGCTAGCTTTCCATATGCTATCTTACTTTGATGCATAAAAACAAACCATCATAATAACGTGTTACAGCTGTGTGGTTTGTCTGCTTTACTAGGAATCCACCTCCAAAGAACCGGAATTCCCATGATTCAGCCAAAAAATCGAATACCAAACGACCTCGCATAAATCGTCAATTATTAGAGGGTGAAGAGTCGCGTTATGTTCAAAGCTACTCCATATTTGAGACCGGTCTTGGTTGCGTCCCACAATCTGACAAAAATACCGTCGAACTGCGTATGTTTACCATTTCATAACCTTCCCACTCATGCTGTTCTTGTTATTGTGTCGCACGCTTCCTACTAATAGCCCGAACTATCTTACTTTGTTTCTCGTATATACACTTACAATGCTCAATAATTTTTTGCTTTTTTACATAAGTTGGTTATATGCTTCTAAACATCCCAATATATCGTTGAAATACAATTGAAGGCGCCACATTTCGCCACGAAATGTTATAAAAAGGGATTTGTTTTTTTATTTTTCCCTTTGATTACTTTAACTTAATGCTTTTGACTTGCTTTCTCTTACTGCTTACCACGGTTCTTTTATTATTCGTCTTTAAAGTTTAGGCAGAATTTCACCATGTCAAGGTTGCATTTCTATTTTGTTTTCATTGATATTTTTGGAAGCGAATTGCTGTTTATCCACGTACGCTCCATTTCACCTCATTTTTTAAGAATCCCTCCCAACTCGAGCTAACAGGACATCCGTGCAGGCTGTGGCTCAGTCGCCATCATCTCCGATGGATGTCGAATTAGATGGTTGCCGTAGAGCCCCCGTCACTGATGTTCAACAATTTTTCAGATATCCACCCATCTGCATGCCTCCGGATCCTCCTACTGCCTTTGATACTAACAATCTTGCTTCCCCATCCGTTCCAGGTTGGCACTATTCAAGTACTAAATTAGTGGACTGAATCAGACAGTATTATGTTCTTTCTCTCATTTACAGATTGCTCAGCAAACTTAGGGACGCCGAAAAGCCTCCGCTCTACTGTGATTCCTTCGCAACTCTTTGACGAAACCTCCCTCAATGGCAGTCTCTTTCATCTCCGAATCCCCGATGCCCTTCTTTCAGAGGTGTGTTCCTGCCCTTGTGCACCATGTCTGTTGTAAAATCTTTTCCATATGTTTTCGGTTGTCTATTGCATAAAATACATGAATTAGGATAGGGTAAAGTTAATACACTATTAGATTTGAAGAGGTGCAGTCTTGTTTAAACAAGGACTTTCATGGGCGTTTATGTAGTTAATACTTTTGGCTTTAGTCTCTTTAATAACACATTATATTTTTTCAAAGGCCTCACTTTCTCGTACAATATTTTTTTTCGTCCTGGAACATCATGTCTATTTGCAACATTTCTCCACAGAAAGAGTGTATGCATACCATTTGCTCAACTATGAGTAGATTGCTCTCTCACTCACAGGAGTCGCCTCTACAAAAGGAGGGCAAATTTGGCAAGATTCAACTGTTAGACAACGGCGAGACGCGTTTGGTAATCGGTGATTGTTTCTTGCGTCTCACTAGTCCGGGTGTCACCTCCTACTCCTCGGTACGTTCACGAGACTTTCTGCTTAGTGATTTTTCTTTTCAGTTGCTCATATTACAAATAATGAACTACGAGCTTCGTCGCGATTTTACCAGCATCCACGGGGCTTTTGAACTCCGGCATTGGGCTAGTGAAATTGTGCTTTAGGCCAATTTTTCACTTTTGTTTTTTAAAAAATGCAGATTTTAGAAGCCATCACTCATCCCGAAGTCACTAACATCACTTATGATCCTTAATGCTCACTCAAGCCTTGTAAATAGTGCGAACGTGTTTTGTCATGTTTTTACTTCTGCCACTCACCCTCTATTCAAATTCAACCAACTAGCCGTTGAGGTGATTAATTTGTGTTGTCAATTGTTTCATTGCACGTTTTGACTAATAGGTGCTTTGTTCACTTTCTAAGGTAGAGCGGGGTACTTATCAACTCGGACACGCCATGTCAGTGCTTTTAAATAGGCGCCTATTTTCTTTACCGGTTTTTTCGGTCTAGTTTCTGAGAGACATCGGTAAAGTGTTGCTTTTCATGTAATTGCCTCCAAGGGAAGTAATCACACCATGTCATGATCAACAAGACCAGTGTTAGGCTCTCTATCCCCTCAAAAATCCACATATTTTTCGCCTGGTTTCTACTTAGAAACTCCTACTCTGTTTTGCGTTTGCTTTCAGGATGTGGTGTTAGTGGAGGACGAGGGCGGGGAGGAGGATGGAGGTATGGTAAACCTTAACTCCCTCGGTCACATTGATCAGTTTGTGACAGCAGTACCCGATCTCGAGCGCTTTTCCAAGTTGGGTCGCTAGTCTCGGAGACGTGTTTGCTTCCTCTTACCCCCACCTCCATACGGCCTCCATGTACAGTCTCCAGGTGCTTCTTTTAAAACCGTTCAGCCTTACCTGATGCTGCATTTTGTGTACCTGATTGTATTCTTGACGAGCTTGATGGTAAATCATAAGAACTGTGGTGTTGATCGGTCGGATTCTTTTATTGCTTTATGGACTGTTCTGACCTAAACTTAACTATGCTTTGGAGGGCTGTGAGGCGGTGTATTCGTTTTTTTCTGGTGTGTGTATACGTGTGTGCTTGGATTTATGTCTTTTAAAGATTGCTCATCCAGATTAGAGTTTCTCACTGGTTTTGATTTGTTAAAATGTTTCTGGACGAGTGGTGTTGAGTTGACGAATCTTCAATTAGCACGGGCGTGTTAGTGGTAGCTTCATATCCTTGGGCCAAAACAGGGGGGAAGGGGCATTAACTTTTATTATTCTTTTGACGTATGCGAAACTATCAGCCTTATAAGGCTGTGGACTTAAATTCCGATAGGGTTTGGTTAGTGAAACCAAACACCCATTAGAACGGAATTGCTTGTACTTAGGGGATGCAGTAGCACAATAGTCGCTCACCTCTCGGTTTTGTTAACAGGCTACTTAGGGCTTCACCATTGTGCCTGGACCTGGCGGCTTGGCCCCTAGACCATGTCAGCAGCGCCAAGCTACATCG
>NW_020170484.1:182217-250627 GCF_000524195.1 Echinococcus granulosus
ATAGCATATATTCTTCCCTAGGATGGTGGGATCTTTCGTCTTTGGGGAAGTCTCACGGGGCGGAAAGCAAATCTCTTCCTGACTGGCGACTACACTGATTTTTGTTACTGTTAGCCAAAATTCGGCGTGACGGACGAAGGACGTATGCGGTGGATGTAGCAGTCTGTGACTGTCCCTAGTAATATGATTGGAAATGGAGTCTGAATTGAAAATCCGCCCCAGTTCCGAGTTCCGTGGGGACAAACTGACATTTAAAGACATATCTATCGTTTTGATATACTTTATAACTACGAAATGATTACATGAAATTAAAGAATCTAGTCAATTGGACAATTATGGGTATAAGGTTAATTCGTGCTTCACTAATCACCTCATGCTGTGGAAGTGAGGTTGTAATTTTGCAACTATTCAACTCAGAATGACCATTTCAGTTTATTTGCACTAATAAGTATAATCTCCACATGACTTTGAATCCTTTTTATTGGTTGCGACCTTTGCTGACTTCGGATGGCGCAGATTTGTAGCCAATATGTCCAAAAATACTTCGGATATGTTTACGAGGGAAAACGAAGTTAAGTCCGCGAAGGATATCGGGATTGAAGGTTTTACCTAATTTTCTTCGACAGTAGCCCTATATAAATAGATGAAACTAAAGGATTCCAAGATGAGTATATAAGAAACCCAGTGACGGTGTATGCTATACTTGTTCGGCCTCTACTCCTCGCTTCTGCCATCACTGCCCTGCTGTTCTTATTATTGTGTTGGAATTCTTTTTTCATTACTGTATGTAAACATGATTTCACTAGTAATCCACACTAGTCATCGCACACATTCTCTATTGACCAAGAGAATGGTGTATTTCTGAAAGACGGTGAGCCTTTCCGTTACATATCGGGTAGTTTGCACTACTTTCGTATTCCACGAATCTACTGGGAGGATAGGCTTTTAAAAGCCAAGAGCGCCGGTTTGGATGCGATTCAAATGTATGCCTAATTATGCTTTATTATTTTTAGTTATTTACTCATAATGTTCTCACAATTTTCTCTTTACTGACCATAGTTACATACCTTGGAACTTTCATGAACCAAAGCCTGGTGAATATCTTTTCGATAACGAAAGAGACGTTGTTGAGTTTATAAACCTTGCCCAAAGGATAGGTTTGCTTGTTCTCGTTAGGGCTGGTCCTTACATTTGCGCTGAATGGGATTTTGTAAGTAAATTTCAGATGTTATTGCATTTTATAACACTCAAACTGTTTATTTTTCACTTTTTTTAGGGTGGACTTCCACCTTGGCTCCTATCCTCAAATCCTAAGCTGGAATTACGTTCTTCTGATCCAGGTGATCACCTCTACTTTTTTTCTCTCGTCTGTGTCCAAAGAGAATAATGGCAGCCTTTTTTGTTTTTTCAAGAATACCTCAAGCCTGTTATTCGATGGTTCGGTCAGTTACTCCCTAAATTGAAGCCACTAATTTATCAAAATGGTGGACCCATAATTATGATCCAAGTACTATATCGTTTCCTTTTTCTTAGTACCCAAAAAACAGTAACTTTCTGAGGTTATTGTTGCTGTTGTAGTTGGAAAACGAATATGGATCCTATTTCACCTGTGATCAGGAGTACTTATCCGCACTTTACGAGTATGCCAGATTCATTCTTGGCGATGAGATAATCCTGTACACAACGGACGGAAACAACATGATCGAGCTGAGATGTGGCTCATCAGACCGCAGATTGTTTGCAACCGTTGATTTCGGTGTTGATGAAGGTATTTTCATTTCCTATTTTTTACATTTAAACACATTTTTCTACTGACAATTGCTTAACCTTTTTAAGCCAAACACCCAAATGACTCATTCAAAGCTCTCCAACAATTCCAACCCCATGGACCCTTGGTATGTGGATGACTATAAATGCCTAAATTTCTAGTCCATTTTATCCTATATGAGTGTAGCCGTTCATCAGTTGTTATTGAGGACTTGGAAGAGGTAACCATTTCCTGGTGCAGTCATACTCTTTCAATCTTACATTTTCGTTGTAAGTAGGTTCTCATGACCTTGGGCAGTAAAAATTGAACAACTGCGGTTAGCTTCTTTTGCATTTTATTAGTTGAAAGTACGGCTAAAACAGATTGCTCATGATCCTTTTCCTGCGGGACACGATGCTTAATCTCTGGAACTGACAAATCTAAAATGGGCATTCCCTTATCAGCCTAATTTTTACTTTCTGGCTGCGTGACTTAAGTCAAACAGATCTGTTGTGGTTCGTGTTAGCTACGTTTTCCCGAAGACTCCAGCAACTAATGCTTTAAAGTATTATAAAAAGAGTCTTTTCGTAGTTTGAAAAAGCGAGATCTGAATAAACAATTCGTTGGGGTTTTTTGAAGGTCAACAGTGAATATTATTCGGGATGGTTGGATCACTGGGGTGAGAAACGTCACGTAGTCGACGCCAATGCGGTGGCAGAGGGAGCACTCAATCTCTGGAATATGTCGCAAGGTGTCAGCTTTAACATGTGAGCTTATTTCTTATCTCAATCTCAAATATATTCTTAAAGTACGAGCTTGCACAACTGCTTAAACACTCTATGAATTTAATTAGCTGGAGCATGAGGTTGCATTATTCTATTTAGAAGAGACGGATTCTTTGATCAATGCTTTATTTTTTTGATAGCAAAGTGAGGGTTGTCTTCGATTTTCCTGCGCAATCAAACTTTCTGGGTTCTAACTGAACTTTTTGTGCTGCTATTGGTTGTACTGAACCAATCAATTCTTCATTAATGCAGCATCGGTTTCGTTAATTGACTAAAATTTCGGTGTTTTTTTTAACTTGGTGTGCATAACGACGCGCCTAAAACAGTTTGACAGGCTCTTTCGGTCTGTAAACATCTCACAGATTGCAGTGTCCTCATTCAGAACCAGGTGATTTATGAGCTTGCTTTGATGTGAAACACTCAAAGATACTACCGTGTGATTTGTGTTGCGTTTGATGTTCCCTCAATTTTTTAAATCTTTTATTTACACCAGTGATTGGTAAAAACTAGAAAGGATGCCTTGTAATCAATATACTTTATGTGGCTTCCGGTATAACTCCCTCCCTGAAGTGCATGCGATTGTTTATGTGTGTTTGTATGTTAGTTGAGCTCGATGGATGTGATTTAGGCTTGTCTGCTTTATGAACCAACTTTAGCTTGATTCCAGAGCTGTACGGGCTTATCGTTCGATGTTTCTCAAATCATTTGAAAAAGGTGAAGTGTGCAGTAGGAAAACTTGTCGGTTACTAGTGGCTCGAAGAAACATTTTGGCTCTGGCATCAAAACAAGAATGGTGATCCATCAGGTTGAGGAAACCCTCTCCTTTATTTAGTCATCGGGAATTATGGAATAAATAATCCAAGCTTAACATGCCTGAAGCAACTTTCAGTAGTGTCTCACATAAGCGATAAAGCAGTTTACACTTTTATATCCATACATATATGCATGTAGCACATTTACCACTGGGGTCTCCCTGCTTGGTGCGACCCAGTGATGCGGAAGAGAAGTTCATTTAAAAACAGGGCAACGCAACGTAAGGCTTCTCACCGCCAAAATTAGTCGTGAGAAGGTAAATAGTTTGAGATGGGGTAGAATGGCTGATATTGTCTCGTCTTTCTAGTTCTCTGCCACTTCTCCGATTGATGGTGATGGCTATGAAAGGATTGCGTACTTGTGGGATGTTTACTTTATCAGATAAAGTGTCGAAGGATACTTTGTAGAGTTTTTTCTTTCACAAAATCCAAACAAACTTGCTCGAGTACCTCATATTAATTGCAAAATCGCGAGAACAAAGCTTTGACAGATGCCCACTTTTGGACCGGAAAAAGGCTACTTTGTTGCAGTACAATTTCTGCTTTTTTTTCTAGTTATATGTTCCATGGAGGCACCAATTTTGGTCTCTGGAGCGGGGCCAATTCACCGACCGAATTCATAATCACCTCCTATGATTATGACGCTCCAATCTCTGAAGCCGGTGACATTACTGCCAAGTACCTTATTCTGCGAGACCTATTTTACAGGGTAGGTGCTTCATCGCCACCCCTCCCCCTCAATATGTCTTCACCTCATGTCTGTGTTCACCTTTTGCATTTTCTTAAAGCTGAAGCAACAGGTTCCACCTCCTATTCCAGTCAATATCTCTAAAGCCCACTACGGCGTAATTGGACTGAATTTTGTGAGTGATTTCGCATCTTTCCTAGTGTCTATATCAATTTTGGTACATCCTTGCTCCTTGTTTTTTTCAAATTGGATCACATTCCTTAAGCACTTAGATGTTTGATAATTTTTCTACCATTTTTTCATGCTTTAGCTTTATTTACAGTACCCTTTGCGATATCAAAAGGTTATCTTCCCAAACTGTAATCTAAAATTTTTAGTGCTTTCCGATCCCATGAACTACTGCTGAAGTCCAAAATCGTCAGTAGTTTGGAAGGGCTGTATAGGTGTATATGCTTTTCTTTTAGTTCTCACACCTACTCTACGACCTACAAGGAGGCGTTGCCTCTTTTAAACCCCTCTACATGGAAGCGCTCGAACAGGTACTTTGAGTGCCACAAATTTCATCTCCTACTAACTACTTATTATGCATTTCAGTACCAGGGCTTGATGGCTTATACCGCTATCCTGGAACACGATGAGGGCAAGGCAAATTTGACCTTTGAGGGAGTCAAGGATACCGGGCTGGTATTTACAACTGACTTCCGGGCAGGATCAATCGTAAGGTGTTATGGTTTGTGTTATTTAATTACACCTTCAAAATAGATCTTCCATGGATCGGTTTCCGGATGTGGTAGCTTGAACATTACTGTGGACAAGGAGCACCCATTCCTCATCATTGTCACGGAGTGTAGGGGTCATGTCAACTTCGGTCCTCTTATGTTTGGTGACATCAAGGTTAGGCCTCCCTTAAAACAAATAGGTCGGAATCATGCTGCATGATCCTGGTCCGATGTTAGCGTTCTTTTTCCTCTGAACATATCTAGTTACCGAAATAATGAAACAAGGGATATTATTTCTACAAAGTTTATTTGCATTCAGCAAAAAATACGATTATTAATTAAGGCTTGGTTTTGAGTTTTAGGACCATAACATTTCCGATATCTTTAGGCACTTAGGCTTTGACGGTAATCTTTACAAAGTAAATTAAACCAATGTTTTCCCTCTTTCAGGGCATAGTTGGGCGTGTTCTGTTGGATGGGAAGGAATTGCTCAACTGGGTGATGAAGGCGCTCGATTTCAGGACCGTCAACCCACCTGATCCAATGTGACTAGTTTGTATTTTAAAAGTGTGTTAGCGTATTTTTATTCAGACTAAGAAAAGTCAAGGAAGTTGCATAGATTTAGTTTTTTCATGTATCTTCCCTACTTCGCTTTGACGGTTAATGGTAATTGTCCAAGTTTCCTTCCTAGGTCATTTTTCATCTGTTTGAGATTCTCTACTTACTGGATTATGTCATACTTTCTCTTTTCTTCACTAAGACGTATCAATACTGAGGGAACAGCATTTCCTGCTCCTGGAGCGATTTACAAAGGTGTCTTTCACGTACCCTTTCCACCAATGGATACGTTTGCTGTGGTGACTGGTTTTACTCGCGTAAGTCATCTTTTGACTTGGGTTGGCTTGTACCTTGAGGGTGGTGCCTCCTGCTTCACTGGTCCAATCAAGTTTAGTGTCACGGTTGCTTGAATGGGAAAATTAACAGCGTAGGCGTGCCTACTGCACTTTATGTGTCTTTCACTGTGCATGCGCCCTTCTTTTACATTCGCATATGCGATAAAATTAACGTGTTTCTAGAGTTGATGAAATTTATTTCTCATGTTGGCAACACTAAACATTTGGGAAGTAGTCAAGGCAACATGACGATTTTGACGCAGATACCGAAATTTGCAGTCTATTTATTCATATCCTAGTGGCTAATACTTGTATTAAAGTGGCAAAATCTCACTCTACGGTGTTATTACTCTTGATTTGCTGTAATCATACGATAACCAAAACAGTTTCTGTGACCTTTGAAGCCATGGTGAAATTTCATTGGTGGTGACCATGAGCTTTCTGGTGTGATTGAATGTTGCAAGTTCACACGTTGACTAATCCGCTTTCAACCGCCTATTGCTTCTCTTGAATAGGGTGTTTTGGCGGTGAACGGTCACATTGTGGGTCGATTCTATCCCTCCGCGGGACCACAAGTGAGTCTCTACGTACCCTCCAGCATGCTGATCTGCGGAGAAAACGTTGTCAGCATTTTAGAATTTGAGAAAATTCAATCGACTTGTCTTAAAAATGCATCCTTCTGTTCCGTCACCTTTCGCGATTCGCCTGTGTGGCTCAATCGAAGTGTCCTTTAAATTTTTTTAACTCAACTTTGGTTCTCAGGAAAAGATTTTAATACTCCTTAAAACTTTTGTAATCTTTCATCAATGAACTATGCGGATGTGTAATATCTTCAAGCATAGGCTGTCTACTTCTGCCTCGGGCAGTTGACCTTGGTAGGGAGGTGTGATTGGATGAGATATGGGGGCTTTCGACCAATAGTAATGTTGTGGGGTTGTCAAATGCAAGGAGTGGAGCCTCCATCGATGGCTCTCTGATGTTTCACCGTTTTGACATTTTTGAGTTTAGATTATTTCTCTACGTAAAATTAGGTATTTGCTCCTCATAAATTGGGAATTCGTTTGTGAAAATGTTAAATGACCAATAATTTGTTCAGCGTCCATTGTTCGTCTCATTTAGGTTAAGAAATTTGGAAAGATTTAATCTGCCATTCCGTAATTCATCTAGTAGGTGTGATTTAATATTATAATTGACTAATGAAATAGCCAATCATGTGGGCAAACTGAAGTAACCTTGTCTAATCAGAAGCCACTTATGAATATCGTTAATAGTACCTGTATTATTGCCATGGGTTTTACGAATCTCATCAAATTAGTACAACAGTCTAAGACTAACAAATTCTCGTTGCTGTCCGTGCTAGCTGGAATCAAGTCAATAAAGGTCACAAGATTTACTGACCGGTGCATAGCCTAATCAGGATTAGTTAAAAATCAGGACTTCATCATGATGTGGCCAATCGGATTTATATACCACTAACCCATTTGATTTGAAACCATCGCTTTGACCCATCCTTAGACCCTTTAAAAACGGGCAAACGTGAACTTCGTCCCTTGTGAAAATAAAGCAAGTTAATTCGGAGTACTTTTCAGTGTTTTTCGTTTCGACTGTGGCATAGAGTAGAGGAAGTACCTGTCAATGTTCCAACCTCCTCTGTGCGCAATACTCCTCGGTAGAATCCGATTACATGACTTCAGAGACAACTCTATTTCCGTGCACAATTGCACCCTGCGCACTTTCTTGACTCGTCTTTGTCTTTAATAGCAAATAGAGGAATTACTCAATTCCGACCTTCTTTCATAAATAGTCATCCAATTCCGGGTCCTTTCGATCATCCCCTCCTGGTCATTAACAAGGCACCGCCAATAGGCTTCGAATCAATGTTGCATTGCCACCACTCATTGGCCAATTGAGGAACCAATCAAGGTGGAGTAAAATACCTGGGAAATCCCACATTTGGCTGCACTCCTTCCAGGACCAATCAGATAAACCCACAGTCGAAAGTAATTACTGATGTTGAAAGCAACCCATAAACCCTTCCACTGAATGACTCAGCACCACAAAATTCACACTGCAAATAAGGGAAAAAGAAAGAAAAAGTGATAAGACAAGACTTTGACGTAAAAATATTTATCTCGCTTCTTTGCTCCTCTTTTTCCTCTTCCTTCTCCTCCTCACATGTACATATGTGAATCAGAGAGCCAAAGCGAGTTCACAAGAGTGTACACTAAGAGAACTAGACACACACATCAGTACCACCACCATCACCATTAACAGTAATTACTAGGTTTCACAAACTGTGTAAATATGAAGCGTCACACACTCAGATACCCACATTCGGCCGTGTACACCCCCATACGGTAGGCTTCTGAATGAGGTGGGATGTAGGCAGTGTGTACGAGAGTAAACGTGTGTGTTTGTATATGTGCTGCATTTGTGCTCAAATATTGGTGAGTGAGTGAATGACAACTTTGACTGGTGTAAAGGGAAAGGAGGATGGCTAAATACCACAAGGGAAGGAGGGACTACAAATCCATCAAAACACATTCATCAAGATGGCGTCGTGTCTCGTTGTTAGGATGTACGGTGGCAGAGAGCAAGGGGGGAGGGGGGCTGTACAAAGATTATAGCAGTAGTGGTGATGGTGGCTGTGAAGGCAGACAGACAGCTGAGCGCCAAGTGTCAAAGGAGTGGGTGGCTGAGTAAGGAATTGGTCCGAACACTACCTCTGGCCTCGTGGTGTTACGTGGAAATGCTAAAAAAGGGACAGAAAAGTCGACTACATTTTATCTTCTTTATCTACCTTGCGACAGAAATCCGAAATAATTCACTTTTAATTTTAGCCTCCAACCTAAGTATTGCGTTTTAAAGAGCCTATCTATGGTCCCACACGAACTCTCGTTCGGTCTTAGCGATAAGGCATGGCGTTAAGTCCACGCATCCAGATTGAAGGTATCGACCAACAGCATTCAGGAACAAAGGGCTACTTTAAATTCTGAAGGTAAAGGGGGAATACACCTCCTTGATTTGTAGGAAGCAGTCAAGACTTTTAACTTGTCAAGCCAACATACTTCAACTCGGAAGGCGAGGTGCAGATGACCAGAGCACTAGGTCCCTCATCCGATGATGCAGAGTTGTTTGTAGTCACAGTATTGGTGGTGGTGATGGCGGTGGCGGTGCTGGAAATCATAGTGGTCACCGCAGCACCATTCCCGTTGATCTGTGAGATGGAGACTGTTGTCGATGCCTTGATTGGAGTGTTGATGGAGGTAGTGGTGGAAACGGGTGTGGAGGCTATCGCACCGACACCAGCACTACCCGCTTGTGCCGTGACAACAGCACTCGTGGTCACAGTGATTGGTGCCTGAGCGATCAGCGGTGCTGAGACTGAGTAGAGCAGCGGCCGCAACTCCTTGCCGCCGACGGTGGCATTGGATGTGGAAGTAACAGGTGCGGAGACAGGGGTGGGAGTGGAGACTGGGGTAGTAGTGGTGTTGGGCCGTGGAAGGATCTTTTGAAGGGGAGCTAAAAATGTGGCGAAATTGAAGGTAGACTAAATAAACATTAATTCTTACATGATGACCCCAATGTAAACCTCGGATTAACTGGACGCACAAACTCAATAAAAAAAAGTAGTCACATAACCAAGACCAAAATTTAAATGAAGTTTTTAATTAATCGAAGACGTCCAGTGCATCGAGAGCTTCAGATTAAGACATTTAAATCCTACCGTACTCATGTTTGCTGTGAAATTGGACATAATAGAGAAAAGAGGGTGAATGATCATATCTGTCGGTGGTGTTTCCTTTTGAAGCAGGAAGCCACCTCAATACGTGTTTTACCAAAGGAATTCTCCTTCACACGGAAACAAGATAACCGTAGCAGATAATGTGTCAACCTTATTTCACAGGCCCCTAACGCCTTCTAGGCCAAATCTCAATGATATTACAAAGATGATGATTGCAAAAGGCAATCAAATGGTCATATCCAATAAATGAAACACAAATGCCCAAATTACCAGGTCGAATAGTGGGCACCACCCGCTGAATGAGATGTTGCTGCGATTGCTGTTGCTGTGATTGCGGTTGATACGACGGTTGCTGATGTTGGTTACTCACAGAAGACACCACAGACAGTGGAGTAGGCCGGGGCTGCACACTGATATAGGTCGATGGCGAAGCGCTGGCTTGCAACAACCGCGACTTCGCCAACATGCTGCCCAGACTTGAGGGAATGAGAGTGGTGGTGGCTGGAGAGGAACAGGAGGGGTTGATCAAGGCCGCAGTCATCACCGGTGCCTCATCCGAGGCTGTCACCCCGTCTATACCACCACCGCCGGCGACAAGCGTTGGGTGAGCAGATGTCAGTGGATTTGGCTGTTGGGTAGCTGTCGGTGTTGGCTGTGTTGTGGCATTCACCGTGGAAGTTGTGGACTCCTTTGGAGGTTTAACTGCCAGTGGTGGGAGAGCAACACGTTTACGAAGAAGAATGGGAGTACTAACAGAGGCGGTGGCTGTGGCGGAAGTCGTTTTGCGCGGAAGGAGACGACGATTTCGTGGAGCAGGAGACGCTGTTGACTGGCTCGGTTGAGACGGTGGTGGCGGTGGTGGAGGAAGGGACGGTGGGATCTCCTGAACACTTCCACCGCCACTATTATTACTGCTTATGGAATTGTTACTACTGATGTTGTTGATGGCTTCAGCAGAGGCCTGGTTAATTGACAGGCGTGCCAAAGTGAGAAGATCAGCATTGGCGGAGGCGAAAGAACTTAAATCGGAATTGGAGTCTAATTCTGGTCCAGGCGAGGTCACCATGGAGGCTCCCTGAACAAATGGATAGCCCATTGGGGTGGTAGGTGGCTGTTCAACTTTTGTCACCACATTGGCCGCTAGAAAAACAGTAAAAAAAACTTTAATGTATTTAATTCCAACGTCTTTGGATGTTTTTCAAAATGACAAGTTTTACTGAAATTACTGAATTCTGGCCTCAACATACTCTCTGTCAAACTGTAGTTTGGCAACCCTATGGCCTCAGTAGTCAATAAAGTGACCAAATCTTAAAAGATCCTACCAGCGTTAAATTCCCCTTCTTTTGCCAGAAAGTTAACCAAAACAAATCAGGAGATCGGAGGTTTCAGATCTGTCACGGCTATATTACACGAGCAGGTGTCGAAATTTGGTGTCAAGGTCAAGCTCCCACGACCTTTTATCATGATTTACACACACACACGGATTGAAAATAAGTTGAAAAAAAAGTGCGGAAAGGAAAGCGACATTTGAGTTTTGAGCTTTTAAAACACAGTGAACCCCTGGAGGCAAAAGGGGGCGGGGGAAGGGGTGAAAAATGCGTGCCAAAACATGTCAGAGTACAACCACGAAAAGATGGAGGAGGGGGTGAAAAGTAGGTCATGAGGTGAAAGGAGAGAACAACATCAAACATGTAAAATTATCGTTACTTTGGTCTCCATTACGGAACAACTTGGAAACAAAAATGGTACCGCAATCATGGACTGCACTACTAATGCTCCCAATGCTAGCATAAAAAGAAGTGATTTGTGTGGAATTTCGGTTTTGTGGGAGAGATGAAGGCTTGTTAGTCCAACCGCGAAGGGACTGAATGAATGCTCACTTGAACGAAGTGACCTTATTGACAGCTGAACTGCCCATCAGCGACTAAGGAAGTGGAAATCGTTAAAGTCCTTAGCAAACGCCAATTCATGTACATAATGAAAGGGCAGAACCAAAAACTCGGATTATAATTCTGCATACAAGGCAGACGGTTTAAAGTGGTGGAAACGCCCTCATATATGGTGACAAATATTCTGCTTCATAAAAGCAATAAAAAGAGTTTAAGCAGCAGAATTTGATAATGAGACCTGAACGGAATGCTCTGATAATCTCTGATTTATGCAAAAAAAATGAACAAAGATGGCTTTCACTGTCTAGGAGAGTAAATTACTCACCACAAGTGCTGCTAGGCTGTACAGTAGCGGCTTGTACGGAAGGTAGAGTGGACAACAAGGTATTAGCCGTCGAGGAGACTACAGCAGGAGTCCAAGTAACCGAGGTGGAGCCCTGGGCCACCACTGGGGAGGACTGGTGAGACTTCACGGCGGCTGAGGCGGATTGAATGAGCTGCTTCAGTGTCGCTATGGCAGCTGCTGCACTGGACGACTGTGGTTGTAGTGAAGAGGTCAATGTGTTTGCCTGGTTAGCGTCTGATGGAGACGATTGGGCAGTTGATGAGGAGGTAATTAACACTTGCAGAAGAGGGGAGGATTGAGAGAACATCGTCATTTAAAGGCCGTAGTTTAAAGTGTCAATCAGAAGCATTTGTAAGACGAATATATTAATACTGTACGCATAAACAAGAGCAGCTTATTGCGCTTTGGCAACACAGCCTCTGTGTGAGGGCATCGCAATATTGCTACTACCTATTTTCCATCGTCTTTCAAGAAAGCATAACTTTCATTTATCACAAAGGCTGAGGACAAGCTCGTGCATACTCGTAGAATTAATGACAACAGAAAGAGGGATAGTGGAGCTGAGAGCAAATGAGAACTCCCGTCGGCGGGATATACTAGACTAGATGGGAGAGCTTGACTTCTAAATGCCCTAATCTGCACGTGTACCAGTGTCAATTTCACAACTACTCAAATTGGCAAGTAGCATGGTGCCGCTGCTTAGCGTAATTTACTCAAACGGATTTCATGCACAGGTCGTCGTTACTTTATTTACCTCCAATACAAAAAATCACAATGGATATCCCAGATACCAAGTGGCTACTTTGCCCCCACTCAGAATAGTGGAATAAGATCCATAATTTATGAACTAAGAGGTGAAAAAAGAGCAATTCAAAGGCAACTGTGATTAAGCGATGGCAAAGCCACCGATCGCGTTGGGCTCTTTACGCATTAGATACCGCGCGACCCACACACAGCCATACACGCTCTTCTGCCAATGGGAGGAAGGGATAAGCAGTAGACCAATCACAGCAGCCGTTGCAACAACTGCTGGCATCAGATACCACGACCAATGGAAGAGCGGTGCAGAAATACGCGCACATACGCATGCACATATGTAAAGCGTTGACAAATACCAACCTACTGATTTGCCTACTTACTAACGCGCGGCTAATTCAAACCGACCTGGAAGGGGTTTAGCCGAATTGGAGGCGGTACATATGCCACCAGTGGGAGCTATAAGAATGGGCTGTTCGGAGGCGGTTGTGGCGGTGGCGACAGGAGAGGTGACGCTGCTAGCGGTGGTGGGAGGGGTGGAGGAAAGAAGCAGGGTCGGTGTCCCCCCAGTTGACAACTGACCCGCAACAGCTGCCAGTGCAGCAAACACCGGCTGAGGAGCTGTAGAACAGGCAGCAGCGGTGTTGACAGTACTATTAACGGGACGTTGTGACACTGGGGAGATTTGGATGAAATGACCCGCGGTAGAAGGCATTCGAAGACCTAGACTGTCCGTTGTAACGCGCGCAACTTTAGTCGAATCCACGTCTAAACAGATATAGAAATTAAAATTGTAGGCTTGTTTTTTTTTACCTATGATTTAGGCGAGCGTGTTGATAGTGGCAGCCTCCACATCGTAAATTGATTGGTTGATTTGAGGTCACATCTATGTCTTTGTGATTGGATGCCATTGTGTGCCATCGAACTAAACAAGGCGGCAAATCACGCGATGTAAAAAAAAAAACGCACTAATCGACGTGATATACTACTGAGTTTGAACAAATTTACAACGATTACCACCTTCCCCACTTTTACATAAAACTAGTCAGCAACTATTCCCACCTCCCGCTTGACTTAGTTTGGCTTTGGCCTATGGGTGCTACAGCCATGCTTATGCGTATTTCAGTCTCAGCCGAAAGGGAAGCACATGGAAGGAGGGGAAGAGAGCCAAATTTGAACGGATATGAGATAAAGGTTTCCAATTCGCACGCATAAAAATTAGGGTTAAGGCTGAATTTCGGCTAAATGATTATAGACCTCGTAGCATTTAGACCTTTTGACCTACCAACAAGCACACACGCACGCAGCACCCACGCCTGCACATAAACGCATAATGCCCATGGGTTTCCCTTGGCAGTAAACAAACGTGACTTGCTAACAGAGAGCGCCGGATGAGAGGCTCAACTGATTGGCCAACTGTCCCAGCAACCAGCCAATCAATGACGCGGTGAAGCGTCCAGTCAATTGGTTGTCATGCCGAATTTGCGAGGAAGTGATAAGATTCATATACTTGAACATTCCTGATGGCATATTTGAGGGACATGTTTTTCCTAATAAGACGCCCAAATGCATATTCTTTAATGGTGGAATAGATGCTAGATAGATGTTAGGCAAACTAGCTGGTGTTATTAAATTAATAGCATCAAAGGTTTTCGAGAAATAGAAGTATGTGCACCTAGCTTGACCCTGAAGGGCAGAAACTGGGTCAAGTCATGCAATTTAATTACTTACTCAAGTGCTACGTGACTCGTGCGAGTAGGGCGTCAATAAGGCAAGTAAGTGTCGCTATCGCCAACCCAAATTCCGTAACGAATGTGATACAACAACAATGCCCATTCCCATTTAAAACCAATAAGTTTAGCAACCTACGACTCCTAAATTGCTAGATAATCTCATATGTAATGAAAAACACTGCTAGCAAAAACTGCTAGGCCCTGTCGATAGAAGGGTTAATAAGAAAAGACAACTTCGGCGTTAATTGGTTGTCTGTAGACCAATCAGAAGGCAAATCGGTGTCACCACGATGGCAAGCCTCAGGCAGGGGCCAATGACACACGTGTTGAGCAACACACACATACGTGCGCACCAGCGAGTGCGCAGTTTAGTTGTGCACGCATAACACGCACTCTTCACATTGGCTCTGAGGCGAGGTGGTAGACGAAGCTACAGACGACAAACACCACCATCACTCTCATGGCTGGAAAAATTAATCAAACTGATAAGACCGTGAAACAAACGTTTTGGATCCTTGGCTAAGTGGAAATCTTCTTCGTCAGACACAACGGTTGGGGAATGAAAGTTAAAATCCACAGTAAGGTTAATTTGAGCATTAGAAAGAAGCATACAGAGATCATAAACGATTGTCGAAAAGCAGACAATCCATTTATGAGCTGAAAAGTTGTGGATCTAGGGTGCTACCTGGTAAGTGAAGTCGTGTGTTGTAAGAGATGAGTGGAGGATACATTTCAGTTGCAAATGCAGGCAAGTCAGTAATGATTTGGTCGCCGTATGAAGTCAAAAAAGTAACACCTCAGAAAAAGGTGTACATCAGACAAGAATGATTGCAGAAAAAAAGTTGAACTACCTTTCGAAGCTCGAGAAAGGCATGGCTCCACACTTTTTAATCGGAGCATGAATGACAACTTGAGGCAGGGAAAAGGAAAATGTATAATTATCATGGTGTACCTATGAGTTGGGAATATTTTTGCCAGAGCAGCAGACAGAAGTAAAGTCTAACAATGCATAATATCAAACGGCTTAGTAAAAATGCAGGAGATTAGGAGAGAACATAATGGCATATTTGATGCGAATTGACACACTATGTGACATCAATCAACACACATGGGTAAAATGGTCTAAGTGGGCCAATTTCAAAGCAACAAAGACCTATTTTTAAGTGACAATCATGAAGTAAGATAGACTTTGAGACTGGGAGAAAACAAAACAAAGCTAGAGTACAGCAATATACCGGTGAAATAAATGAAGAAAATAATGACCTAGCTCAAAAAGTGAGCAATTTGCAAATTGCACTTCCACAAATGCTGAACGCTTTAGGCTAGAAGTTCACATTGGCAGAAGTACACAGTATTACAATTTTATACCGGATTGTTGGAGCTACTCCACGATATGCATGCAGCGAGAGTTGTATGCGTCACAGAAATCCGACCATCAAGCGGCCAGTCAGTCAGTTAATCTCAGAAATAAAGCAGGGTCGAGTTCAGAATCTTAAAAAGTCATGTATTTTCATTGTTGCTATTAGTGATAACCATAGAAGTTTAGGAAAAGTAGAATTACAAAATCTGTCTTACTAAAGTCTAATCAGTCTAGATAGGTAAATCAGGATCTTGGTAAGCCAATAAACAGTTGTAAACAATTTTTAAAACCGTTTTAAAAAATTTAGCTAAACATCTGGAGCATAGGTAAGGTGATCGCAGAGGAGGTACTTGTTTCTCAGATGAGTACATAGCCCAGTTGAGTTTGAGCAAACCAAGGCCTAGCCACTTACAACGTTCCAAGGGAGATGAAAACGAACCTCCGTAAGGTCAGGTCACGAAATGGAGGGATAAGCACGGGTCAATCTGCCACTTACTCACGCCTATCCTCCAGCTCAAAAAGACAACTACCTGAAGCCGGCTTGTCATTTCCCACTTTTTGAAAGCAAAATAAAAAACTATTGAAAACTTCAAATTATAATCGCAAAAGAGAGAAGACCAAAAACAAGTGAGAAGAAACTGAATGTAGCATCAGGCGACAAACAGGTGAATGGATGCACCTGCTGCAGCGGTAAAAACCCAAATTGGAGGCCCATTCCAGGAAGACCTGACGAGTGAGTAGAGAAATGATCATTTTTATTTTCGACGCCTTACTATCTTACTATTCAGCCTGTGGTAAACGTTATCGCCATTTGTGTTTGTAAGCCTTTAAATTTGATGAGAAAACAAATAAAGTACTCGCAATACGATGTACAGAGGGAATGTGCCATGACGACGAGACGAGAATGCTGGTTGTTGAATAGACACTCACATACATACACACACGTATTAGGGGATTAGGTGAACTAGAAAATTGAACGCATGCATGTCATTGGTACATGCGCGTAGCAATGACAGCGCCAATTGGCTGGAGCGAACTCGAGGCGTGTGATTGGTGGCGCCTCGAAATTGTGAAACCAGCAAATGATAGAGAGAAGGAGAGAGCGATAGAAACCAAGCACCCTAACTTTTCGTTCGAGATCAAGCTCAATTTACCCAAGCTTCAGAATGAGTACATGGCTGTAGGCATAAGGAAATTTGATGTCACCCAGGTGAATGAGAATTGAGCAAATTTCCTCACGCCAAGTGATTGAAAACAACAGTTTCCACATTGAATAAGCAGTCCTTCCATATCTCCAGTAAATTAGCTCGTCTAGTGAGTAATGACAAATTAGAAAACATCCTCCAGTATTTTACTATAAATAACATGAAGAATGAAAACTTTATGAAAAATCCGCTCGAACGCAACTTAGTGCACTGACAAAAGACTACGAATGCTGGTTGATCAAAACCAATGAATGCGATTACAAGGCTAAGGTGAAAGGTGACTTACCGGCACGCATTTCTGTTGCAGTAGAATTAGGCACTAGAGGGAGAATAGGGCAATATTGACTGTCTGAGCTAGGCTGTTGGATCATACAACTCGCCTCCTTCTTTAGAAGATTATTTTCCTCCTTCTTTTGCGTGGCCTTATCGCCAGTTACAACGTCCAAAACGATGGTACAAAAGTAGATGAACTCAGCCTGAAGAAGAAGTTAAGAACAATACCAAGACAGGTAACGTTACCTGTTTCAGAGTTTGTCCATGATAGCGTGCCGCATGCTCTGAGAGTAGAGTCAGATCGGAACTGGTAGTGTGTGAACTGAAACGTGTTTTAAGACAAATAGGGCAAGTATAAATTTTCATTGATGAAAAGGTGTCATTTTCATGATAAATTCGTAAGTGTGATACAAGTTCAATGGGATTGGAAAACTTTTTGCGACAATTTGCCAAGGGACAAATCACAATACACTTTCCCGGACGAAGATGATCGTCAACAGAAATAAGAGAGGGAAAGCTAATTGGAATGTCAAGGTCATCATCCTCATCCACAGCCGGCATTGGCTCGAGCTGAGGTGGTTCTTGGTGTGTTGGACTCAAACTGGTGTCCCTTTGAGGACTTTTTGCACCATTGGCAGAACTTGCACTAGAGGGCTTATGACGTTTTGCCACTGGTGCAGACTTCAGGTCCTTCGTGCGTGGTCTACCACGAGTTCGTTTAATCCCTGTCTTTGCTTTCTCATCCTTAGTCACACGACCCATGTTTCTATTCGGTGTATTTGGAGCCCTTGAAACGGACATAGAGTGTTTACCTTTTGTCAACGATTTGCGCTGAAGGAAGAGTTAAATAAGACAAAAAAATAAATTACGAGAGAATACTGTGGTTTCTTCAAGTTCCTCATCAGCTTCCAAACCGCACGACAACGCGACTAAGGCCAAATGACCCAACAATTACTACTAATGGGATAGGACAAAATTAATTGGTTGAACTGCTAACCAATAGCACAACAGCAACAACCAAAGGCCATAAACCAATTATTTCGGAGCAAACAAGTTGAAATTACCGTGATGAAAGAATAAAACAAATTAAGAATAAAATTAAAAAATTTAATTTTGTTGAAAAAAATTTTATTTTTAAATATTTTTAATCGCAATCTTAATGACAATTATTAAAAAATGCCTAATTTTAGGAGTTTGCGAAATCATATGCCGATCTGCTAATCAAATGAAGTTATGGCAGTCTTTTAATGCTTTTTATCCATGATTTTAGCTTGACAAAAACATTCTTGATACGGAAGCTGGGCTCTACTGCCTAGCACTTTTTTTAAATATTCGAAAAATGTGCCACGGCTAATTAGGTGGTTTGTGTTTTCGACACTGCTGGACATCAAGGGTGGACTAAAGCACAAGTTTCTTTATTTACAATAAATGTGAAGCTATGTGTTTCCACTCTTTATGTGTTTCATCGTCTTTGCTCTTAAATAATCCGAAATGTCAATTCATGGTCCGTTTATGTTGGAATCGAGGTTCCTGACGCAACTTGATAAAGCTGAGAAGTAACAATCGGTGTAATTGGTTGCTTTATCACTATAGATAACTGAGACAGATAAGGTGACTTAGAATGTCCATGCTCCTCAGGCCTCCATTTACTTTGCAATGTGTTATGTATAGTAATGTGAATTTCCTGTGAAGAAATGATAGCAGCGGCAGCAGTGGAGCAAATAAAATAGCCATAACTTTAATTTAATAGTATCCTGAGGGCACTGCTATCAAAATAATTGCCTCCCTTATGGAAGCGTTTCGAATACGAACACACACTCTCATTCACTCCTACTCTTCTAGTAAATGAATATGTCAAACCACGTGTGACATCATGGTATCTAACACATGTCCTACTCCCAATATGACGTCTTCTCCAGACAGCATGAGTACCTACAAATAAAAAACACATTTTGAATAAATGTGAAGGGGTAGATAGCACGTGGGCACGATAGATAATAATTAGGGTGTGGACTTATTACCTATCAAATGACACTAAAAGCCCCATCTGCCAAAGTATGCACATCTAACCGGAGAAAGTGGCTGTCTCCTTGATTACCTGCCATATGAGTAAGAAAAAGGTTGCGATGTCACGCTTGCTACGTAATTTTTGACTTTGCGACAACACATCACCAAGTCTTCATTTTGGAATTTGATGAAGGAACTGTGGCTGCCAAAAGGTGGTTAGGTACCAAGTCCATTAAGTTAACCCAGTAAAGACCAAATGAACAATCTGGAGTTCAAACTGTCGCCTGAGTAGTCAAATACGGACCAGATAGGCAAAACCCGAGTCACAGTATTTGCGTTATTCATCGTAAACGTAAAACCTATGGTAACTAGAGTAAGTGGAGGATGAGGACAACCGTCACGACGCCCAGCCCCGCCGAGGCGTCATGCACAAAAAGCTTTGAAAAGCCACTACACTCCAGAACCTTTAAACCTTACATTTAACGAGTTAACCGGTCATGCATGAGTGTGATTAGATGGAGCCGAATCCCTTGACACAAAGACACTTTATAAAAAACTTGACCGGTTTTATAGCCCCTCGGCTCAGCCTCTCCCCCCACCAAACGTTAGCACAATAAATATGCAATAAGGCAGAGCTGCTTCCGATTTACGAATATCGAACAAGGGAAGAGATCTTTACGCCTCCTTTAAAAATAAAATAGAAAGAAAAGTTCTGGACAGCATCACGTCGAGTGAAGTCGAGCCAGGATCCGGCAGTACTTAAGTTTTCCACGTCACACACTGAAACACCTGAAGAGAAGAAAGGTAGAGGAGGGAGGGGGGGGGGGAAAGTGGTCTCTAGGATTCCGATTTCACGACTTCGGCCCGCGACTTCGGTGGAAAGACCTTCTTCACAAAAGGCGCTGCTAATGGCCAGAGGAGGTAGATGAAACCAATCCAGTAGACTGAGTTAAATACCTGGAGAAGAAAGGGAGAAATCAGTTGGATGTCAGACTCTAGGAGGTTATCCCGCACTTTTGAGTGACAGTTTATGCAGGTGAGGTATTGGTGAAGCTTTGTTCCCTCACAATTTCGAGATAAATTGAAGTACCGGAATAACAAGCACATGAAATAAGAGGATAAAGGATTCGACTGAATCGCACCACAGTGCTAAAATCAGGGTAAACATTAAGGTACTATGAGTAATGAGGAGATTCATACGCCCACAGCATGTCCTTAAGGCAAATGAGAGCAAATTAAGTGGCGTAAGAAATCACCAAAAGGAGAGAGGACCCAGGTCAAATGTTCATCCATCAGATGTAGGATGATAGATGTTTACCACTCTCGATACAAGTAGATGAAAACAGCGCCTATTCGTCCAGGAAGCTGCACGTGGAGAGGCACCGTCTTCTTCTGGCCGCAGGAAAAACGGAAGAGATGGGCACAGCTACAGTCAATGTCTAATTACATACCACTTAGCTCCTATCGCAGTAGACAGAGTCTTCTCCTTTGTTCCCACCTTTTCTCCCTTTATAAATTTTATTACCCTTTTTTAAATCCTTGTTGCTTCAGCTGTCTCTTCGACATATCTATTTCTGTGTCAATAGGATCACAACAAACTGAATTGACTTGGTTCTGGCCTTGACTGTTTATGCATTTTGCCCTCATCTTTTCCGTCTTTATAGTGAGTATAAGCCGCTAAAACCAGATCTCTGCCATTTAAGCAAGCAGTTTTACAAGTAACATCAAGCAAGAGTGATTAGAAAAGTTGCGTCAAGATTAAAGGATCCCAACGGCATTAATGCAAGGAGCTGAGTCAGTTGGGTAGACTGACAACGAAGAGTGAGGTGAATAACATTAAAATATTTTGAAATCACAACCACTAACCGGAATCCACAATGATGCACGCAGCATGGAGAATGCCACAAGAGGGCAGGAGAGGATGAAGAGAATATGCAGCTTTCCAATGATAGTGGTGATGATTTTTCCCACCAGGGTCTCGTATAGGAAATCCGCGTATATAGAGCGATGAACGATAGCTAGGAACTGTGAAAAAGAAAAAATACGAGGTAGTATGAGCCACGTGCTCAAGCCTTAGTTTCTCTATGCTGGCGGTACAAGACTCTACCCGTACCCCTCTGTCCCGGGTGCTAAGCCCTCAGCCCTCCTCAGGACGAGTAAAGCCACTTACATCCCCACATGACTCATCAAGCGCTCAGGATAAACTCTAGCGTCGGATGGAATGGTAGCGTGAGGGGATGATGTACCTCCCTCGATGGGAGTGAATCGGTGGTGACTCAACAACGAAGCATATTGACGTGTCAGCGACTACTCCAACTTGAAGTTTTGTCTTTGAAGCATTGAGGCAGTTCTGTATTTCCTAAATTGGAGCTTATCCAAGGCAGATGTCTACATTAGTATTTATAAGAGACTTTTATGTAGATGTCCTTAAGAAAAGCGGTTGGTATAACAAAATCCACTGTAGTCTTCTAGGCAGATACGCCAACAAAACCTTAACTCCCATCCCACAATTGCGCCACGTGAAGGTCAATTCAGAGTTTCGACAATCGGGGAGGGCTGGGTACAACGATGAAGACAAGATGTCGGCCACGCAGTAGAATGTTGCCCTCCATGAGTCACTCCGCCCGGAGGTCGGTAAAATAAAGGGTAACTTCACACTGGCTGCAGGACAAGCTTGAGCGCTAACACTTCCAAATCACGTTCATATTACAGAAAATGAATTTAAAGTTCAAATTCCACATATGTTGGTATGCACTTCTTTTGACCTCGCGCTTCCAGCTTGTCGCAAAAGACACCTCGCTGGTGGTGTGTGACTGCGCATGCGACAGCCTGACCCTCATCACGCTTTAATCCGCGTGTCGTGTGGCCGCTGAGACCGAAGTAACAGGGGGGAGGAAGCAAATGCACGTGAGTTCGACGAACCACGCAGAAGCGGGGTTGCAGAGCCTCGTAGGTTTGCTATGGTAGTACTGTCGGTAACATATTAGTAGAACACTCGGTTTTGGTAACACATTACTCAGGGACTGCGCCATTTTTCTTTCCCTGGTCGACCTGGCCTCCGGACCATGCCGGTAGCCCGTCTTCAGGGAATTCCGGGGGTGCTGCACTGACACACAAATACACACACCCATGGCCATTGTTCCCTCGGATTTTGTTACACCTGTTGCAACATATCAGAAATCCTGACCGACTAATGAGCAATCATAAGAACAAGGAATTAGATGCTTTCACAAGTTTACTAACAAGAAGAGCCGAGGTAGATGCTGGAAGGATTGAATTCAAATTGTGAAAGTGACTTAAGGTGATTCATAAACCGATTTGCGCAGTCTATCTGGTCTACTAGGTTAAAATTTAAACTAGTAAAAGAAACAAAATTCACATCAGAAAGTTTACATCCAACCGAATTTAACATTTCCATCACAATGGTACATGGTTAGCAGAGGTGTCATGGTGCTACTTTTATCGTCCCCCCCCGGCCAAGAACAGAAGAGGTCCTACTTTGTTGACACCTAGATAACTGGTGCACACATAGATTGTGGTAGCCGTAAACACGGTCAAATCTGCCGGCAAAGGGAGAAGCGCGGAGGACAGAAATATCGGACACGCACACACCCACATCCACACCCACCTGCTTTTCCGCGTAGATAGTGACAAATTCGAGGAAGAAGTTGACGTAGTAGCCGCTGTAGAAGCCGTGCCATATTGCCAAGAATGTTAACGTAAGAGCCTGTGATATGGATTTGTTGCCAAGGCAACGTAGACGTTTATATAAATACCTGAAAGTTGAAGAAGGCAAACTCTTTACCGATTTTCTTGGGTTTAAGCAATGCCAACTAAAGCTTGAAATACTCTGAGCGTCATTATGATGTCTGATAGATATTAGATGACGATAATAAGTTTTATTTCGCCAGCAAACAGCCAGAAAATCCAAAGTCGTCTTTAAACCTCAAAAAGAGTAGTCTAAAATTTTACGGACCCCCTTTGTAACAAGAGTAATCTCGACAAGATGCCGAAAAGTCCACTGATTCCTTAAAGCCAAGCTGCCAAAGCATGCCAGAATAAAGGTGGTGAGTACATCCAAAAAATTATCAAATTTGAAAAAAAAAGATTGAAATGAGTGAATTAACCGCAGAGTCAAGTAATGTGACAATTTCACCGTATTAAAAGAAACTGCCGCGTGAAAGGAATGAGGTACTACTCCGAAAGACAATTAGTACGGCCCACATCGGAAGCAGACACTTCAAAACTAAGCTGGTAATAAACCACAAAGTATTCTTCCTTACATACATTAAGAAGTCCCAATCAGGTAGTGAAGGACACAGTCAAGCAGTCAAGTCAAACCGTCAGTTAAGGCTACACATTTGGTTTCTAGCAGTCCTAAACCCCAGGGAGAGGGAGAGAGAGGATTCTGCTACCATAAAATTGATGCAAACATTTACAACCACATGTAATATAAATAATTAACCATCGGAATAATGTACTTTTCAAGCACCGACTTGTTGCAAAAGAGGCAACGCAAAACTGAGGGGTGACCCCGTATCAGGCAATGAGGTTAGTTTTCATGAAAGAGTTGTGTACGGCGATAAATGCCTTAAAAAACACCAAAAAATACCAATATCTTTCGAATAAAAGGAATGAGACAAGGACAGTCGAGATCTCAGTCACCTTTTTAGCCACAAGGATAGGAGTGAGTGCATATACTACTTAAGTGACAGAATGAGCCTGTCATGAGTAGTATGAGCTAATCATCAGACGGGTAGGAGGGACGTGTACCAACATACCATAAACGCGTCATTAACCGTTGGCTTCATAAGGTTGCTAACTAAAAGAAAAAGCCCCCAATTCCGTCTAATCGACCGCACACATCAGAATGCCGCTACTAATGGGGGAGGGGCAAAAGAAGGCATCGAGATGATACCGCTTCTGTTTACGAGGCGGTGTTGTAAAAAACGCCGACATTGATGTCATTCCACCACCCACATCAAAAACTAGGCCAACACGAATCGCGCTGTATAAATCCCAACGAAAGCGATCGTTGAGTAAAATCCTTACCAGCACTCCTACCAAGGCGATCGAGTAACAATGTGGGAGGCCTTAAGTCCAACTTTTGATGTATCAAATAGAAGTGAGGAAAAAAAGTGAAGCCAAAACAAGTGAGTGGATCAAAATGCAGTCAAAATGTCGGTTTGTAGAGAGCACACAACCAACAACAAGGAATAAAGACTGCCAGACCAAATTTGCATTATCTAAATGGCGACAAGGCGGCATGGACTCACATCGGCATCACCGACCACAGCATAGGAGCCAAAAGCCAAGTTGGAGCATTCAGAACCAGACTGCTGATTTGTGGAGGTAGACTCTGTAATATTTTAATTAGTTGTTTAACTGCTTGGTAACCCTAATCCTTGCCATATGTCGACAATACGCATTCTGCCCAAGGATTATGCCTCTTTTCGTCTTCAGGGAAGTCCCGGGGCACTGCAGCTTCATTACACATTGGCATTTGTTGCAAAAGGACCATGATTGTGACGAGATAATTCAAACAACTTTCATAGGGCAGAGATAACTTCCAAAGCCACTTACTTACGGGTATCGAAAAGTTGATACACTGCAAAGCTGTCCAAGATGCAATATATAGCACTTCCAGGCCTCACTCCCTTGCAAAGATACAATATCCCACGTTCTTGTAGACAATTTTTACCTCCCTCAATTGCGACTACGTGCAGCACAGTTAGTGTTCACGACATCTTGCCCAGCGCTTACAGCTAAAAGTTCGGAGTTTGATATTTTTAGTTGGTCACAAAAAAGAACAACACCTTCATTCAACCTCCAGTGCCAAATAAACGGAAAGCAACAAGTGGCATTTCTTCTAGGTGCTAGGATTGAAAAAACAGACTTTAACTACTACGATCAACTCAAAGAGTATCACAAAGACACTCCAGTTTGAGGGAATAACAGGGAATAAATTGTAACGAAAGTGATGACCTTAAGAGAACTCAAGAAAACAAACCCTCCTCAAGGCGTGAGGCCTTGGAGAAGGGAGCGCATCCCCTCTAAGTAATGGCAGAGCCGTTGTAGTTAAGGTCAAAAGGAAGTCTCTAATTTCTGGTGTTGAAATTAAAAGTAGTCTGGACGACCAGACCACCGGAGGAGGTACAGACAATGAATCAGAATCAAGCAACAAGGTTCTTGACATCGATGCCGTAGTCCATATCGGTTGTCGGAATAGTAACACGACTCCACAAGACTCCTACACTTCCCATAAGTGTAAGTTGATAACCGAACTTTTTTGATTTAAGTCCTACGGATTACCAACAATCGCAGCAGCCCTAAGAAATCTTCATCAAACACGCCTACGACGATACGAAGGGCGACCCAGTGACCGTGTTTTATAGGAAGAAGAACGGTCGAAAAGAGCATGTTATCCTGGCAAAAGCTGCGTTGGAGAGACCCTTGCTGAATTTATGCAAAAAACATCAATTTTTTTACCGTAAACAGCTGAAATTAATAGCCTGCGTAAACAGGTGAAGCTTCAAAAATCGTAATTGAATGACATCATGAAGGATCTAATGGAAACGATCTGAAACTACGTAATATCAAACGTTTTAAACAACGCCAAAGAAGCAGTCTTCTACCGGATACCGAAGAAGGCGTCCAAGATCGGATGCGATAGAATTACCCAAGAGAGACCTTTGGATGTTTCAACAAGCTTCTACGCCTCCCTTCAGCTTTGATCTAGTCTACCGCCCTAACTCCTCCGACTTACACTTCTTGAACTGCCACGTCGAGGATGCAAGTACGACATCAAGGAATTGTTAATGCTCGCCAGTAAGAACAAAGTGACTGAGTTAATTTAGACCACACTACGAGTGCACGTCATCCCTCTAGAGGCCCTCCATCATGTTACCAATTTCCAAGCGAAATTCCAATTTTTGCAATCCCAAATAACAACGTCATTTATTCGCCAACAGAGGTAAAGTTAACTACTTTTTGTTAGATTTTCATATTTAATACGATCCCTGTGTGCCATTACCCTCTCTTGCTCCCTTCGACACAACTACAGAACTTCAATTTGATTGATATCACCAAAGTTATCACTAAAAAAGGCAGCAGTCACTCATTTCACAGGGTAGAAACTGTGGCATAGTGGAACAAAAGTAGGCAATGAAAAATAACGAAAAGAGGCGGAGACAGCCGCCATCGTTGGTAAACAACTGATAGGGGCGATACATTACTCTGGGTCTTATTTATGCATCCATTCAACTAGGATCATATTAATATGGACATAGGTCCACATTCCCTCCGTGACCAATCGGTAGGAGTTGAGGGTATGAGGAGCAATTTGATGGCGCGTTGACATGCTTGTTTGTAGTAACCACAAATCAAAAATTGAACACAAATTATATTTTATTTGTCCATTAAACAGGAAAAATGGTGAAGTTTCATGAAATACGCTAACTGCTTATTTAACTCTTGGACTACGATGAGGCTCCGCCGTGGTACCTCCGACGGACGGTCTGGACTCTCAGCCAGGTTGGTAGCTCCAATCCCTACTGCACGTCAGAAATACAACTCATGCCCAAGTATTGTCGCCTTTTGTCTTTAGGGGATTCTCGAGGCAATGCAAGAATTCGAAAATATGCCAACTTTTTCCAGTGACATGATACAATCTAACAACTAAATCTGTACGGATCTTGAAAAGATCGGGATTGAAATGGGGCACGCAAGTTAACGGTGTGGATTTCAAGGAAGAGCACCACTTTTCCATTAAAATGTGCGCAATAACAAAACGCCGTGAAAACTGACTTCCAAAAGTAGAAATGTTAAATTTAAACAATGGAAGGGAACTAGAATGGGTAAAAGTTGTGAAGGTCAAAAAACAGAGGCGGCAGTAGTACAATTGGAGATAGCAAGATCACGCCACAGTACGTAGTAAACCGTGAGAGGCGGCTCGATATGGCCGTGCAAAAGTAAACAATAAAGGAGAACCAAAAGGACAACGCCTCATGAATCTTACAAAAAAGGTAACAGTGCAAAAGATTTAGTAATTTTAACAAGGATATTTTTAGAGTCTAAGCGTCCTGAACAAAAAAAACAAGTGGTTTAAAAATGCCACACGGAGATTCGGAAATTTAGCAACCGAGAAGAATGAAAGAGAAAATATAGGGAGTTTGGAAATGCAGAGACGAGAACGCGAGAAATAAGAGATTATGCCAATCAAACCTGTGGAAGGAGCAATTTGCCTCAGTAAATCTGGCTAAGGAGGTGGAGATTTAAAAATGACTAGTTGAAAATCCATGGGTAAACAGAAAGCAGTGGTGTCAGTAGCCATCCTGAAGTCTAGGAAAGAATGTTAGGAAAACGATGAGATATTTGAAATACATCCTCTGGAGAAGGCAGGTAGTTTGGAGTTAATTGACTTGAGATCAACTTAGACGAGAGCAACAGCGAATCTGAACTCCACCGCCCAAAAAAACTCACACACGATGCAAGTCATCAAGCAAATTATTGAAACGAGGAACAGACATGAGAACCTGGACGAGGGTAAGCAGCAAATTAGACCCCAGAGGCCCAGAAAAAGGACTAAAAGAGAGAAAAGGATGATGCAACCTACTCAAGCATCCACTTATTGGTGTTGATATTGAAAGAGGAGACGAGAAGATCAGTGTTAGTAGCCGACTCAAAGCGCACCACGGAAATGTTAGCGCATTGAGTGTGCTGTGCCTCCGTCACGGTGGCACGCCCCTCACGCACCGCTGCCTCGACGGCCTTGATGTCGTCAAACTCTTCAATGCGACAGAAACCGCCATTGGAGCTGCTGCTGAGCACCGCTGCCTTGCGGAATTGCGAGACAGCGACCCCGACTGATACCGGCGCCACTGTCATGCCATCATTGGCTTCCTTCTTGTTGCCGTTGGTGTCCTCGGAGCTGTCATAGTAGTCTACACGAATGCGTCCGGTGCAACCGAGACCCAGGAAGACGCACGCTCCCTCCTGAAAGGAAGACGAATGTATCTGTATCCACATCCCAGGATCACATAAGAAAAAACAGAGGATGGTCAAAGAATAATTAAATCCATACTTTTAATGGAGAATGCACAGAGGATAAAAGTTAAATTACTGTCGACAAAAAGCACATTTACGCAAACAATTACAGCTTTTTCAGGTATCAAACAACTGCTCAGAGTAAAGGATAGAATGCACAAATAAACATATAAAGTTAGCCAATATCAATCCGCACCAAACTACTTCAAATACTTAAATACTAGTGGACATGGAGATAACACATTGAGAAGTGGACGAAGGGCTTACACCAATAAGCCAAATGGCGAGATAGCGCATAATAAGGAAATTTGAGTAGAAACACATGTAGCCAACGCGATAGAAGAGGGAACGCTCCTGGAAGAAATGCGATGAAAAGAAGCACAGGTTAACGCACAAAGCCACAAAAGCAAATACCACCGGAGAGGCCTAATTCACCCAGAAGAACGGCGTAGCAAATAGACAAAATTACCATCTTTAGAAGCAACTACGAACTGAATTATCTGACAACATTGTAGAGCAAATGAACACAGCCTTGCGCACATCAGGAACAAATCCAGTTAAACTTTCGTCTGATTGGACCTAAGGTCAAGAATCGCACTTATAATACATGAGATTAAGATTACAATCCTGAGTTGAGAGCATGAAATTCCTCAGGTGCTTAAACAGTCTGAACAATTATGAAGGATAAGAGTCCTAACGAAAGGCAATAAGGGGTGCTAAAAAATACTAAAACCGATAGAAAGAGCAGAATAACCTGCATCAAATGCAAAGAATCAGGTGGAGAAGAGTAAGACTCACTGTGAGGAATTCCCGTGTAAGCATATAATCCATAGGACAGTAGATCAGAGAAAACAAGTAGAGCACCAGGCAAACAATTCCGACGGACAGTCGACTTAGAGTTCGGTGTAACCTTGACAAAGTTGAGAGGATGAAGAAAAAGAGACATTTGATGCAAATAGCAGTAGTTTAGCAGGCAGCTTAGCTTACTTTGGATTTAGCAAATACTTCTGCATCAGAGAACGATTCCGCAAAATAATCTGCGGGCGAAGTGTTTGGTTGATGAAAGAATGGTAATGACGCCAAGTGAACTGTGAAAAAAAATAAAAGTACGGGCAACAAGGTACGTGAGAAGTTGCCTCTGATTGACTCTGCATTACATCACAGCACCGCTAAAACCAGAGCAATTAAGAGTTCTAAAATATAAAAGCTAACTAAATGTTAGCCTGTCTGTTGAATAGAACATTACAAAAAAACCCACCGAAATATTTTAAAGAAACTGCCTTCCTTTAACAAAAACAAAAAGAATGTCTATCCGTGTCATGAAACTAGGACCATCAGTGAATGGTAGAGGAAACACGATAAATAACAGAGGTACTTGTGGTCCAGCAAAGCACGCAGTCGGCATAAGACAAAAAGAAAACATCTCCAACGGGCTCGGAAGTTCAGTAAATGCTGCACCTTTCTGGTACTCAGAAAGGCGTTCGACAGGAAGACTACTATCACGATAATCCCAGGCTAATCCAATGAGTCGCAAACAGAGGATGCAATAGGACATTGTCCAATTTATATCGTACGTTCCGTAATTCATGTAATAATAACCCACAAGCAAATACGTCTACAACAATAAGGCAAAAAGTCTTTCAGCTACCATGTTGAAGATAAAGGTGAGTGCAACAGCGAAGTCGGTCGGACCAAACATATGCAGCGTAGCAAGTGTCGAAAAAATCCCAATCAGCAGATGAATAACCCCGCTACCTGGACTATAAAGAAGACCAATGGGGGAACGCACCATAGTTCCAACACAATAATAATATGCCAGTAATGAGAAAATAAATATGCGCCACACGAGGAGGCTTTTTACTAATGGATAGAAGATAAATTGCAGAAACGGGATAGCCTGAACGAGGTTAGGATATAAGTAGCAACGGAATACCGAGGCATATGGTTAGAAAGAAACGAGTAGATGACAAATCCGCACTAAGCTTCGTCGCAAGGGACTGTGCCAGCCAATCCAACGGATTCCACCCGGGCGACATCGACGACCTCGGCATGCTTTCGGGCTAACGATGCCCAGAACATGGTTACTCGATTTGGCCTTGAATTTCTTCACTAATTGGGTCATTTGGCGTAGGTGTTTAAAGAGAGATATATCTGTCATTTTTTATAAAGACTGAAATATTTTTAAGAAAAAACATCGTTTAGAACAATTTTAGTTTATTGCGATAATACGATGTAGATAGGTAAGCTGTAACTGCGGGCAGGTTTGAAATCAAATAAAGTTAGCTATGTATATATCTGGAATTTACTAGGACGCCAGCAAAAATCAATTCTTATACGGTTTTGTATTGTTCATGTTTTTTAAAGTTAATTTAAGTGACTTAAATAAAAGTCTGCAACTAGAAATGAAATACTTTATTGACTTAGCAGTTTTGAGGTAAAGAAGTCAGCATCTGTATTATTCATGCCAAACATATTTAAAACAGATTATTAAACGTATATTAAGGATTCGCTCTAATTAGGTTTCCTCAACCCTTTCCAAATACCACACAGTTTATTTTGATTCCCATTTGAAACGGGCATGAGACCCAATGCTTTAACGGTTTTTTAACCCATCTGCCCGTTTTTTTTTTAATTTTTTTGTTTGGGAATGTAGGCTTGGATCCCTTGTTCGGGACCCTCGTTTTGATTTGAATCGATGCTCCTGCAACACTCACTGTGGTTTACAGGCCTACAGATAGGACTACCTGTAGCCAGTCTTCCCAAGTTAAACGTATAAAACTGAAGGTCAAGCCTAGGAAGTGACACCAAGGACAAGAGGATAATGTTCAGAAGGAATTATGGCCCATACCAAAACACCCTTTTGAGGACAAAAAAATCGCCTCAAGGATCCCTGGTACAAGTGTTCCAAAGCCTAGTAACAGCTTGCTGCAAACCGTACGAGAAAACTCACCACCAGCACTCAGCCGTCATCTTGGCACATTTGGAGCGCTCAGTGAGGTGTCCGTGCCAAATCGTCTCATCTACAAAATCCATCTCCATGTTACATCCATCCCGATATTCATGATTGAAGAGTCCACAAATTAATCAGGTTGGATTTATCCCGCAAATCATACTTTACCGCATTTATGCTATTAAGCCCTTCGGTAAAACAAAAATTAAAAGAAGTAAGAATCAGCGATTTATCAGCTCATCTCGCAAGAGACACTGTTACTTGCAACAAGAACGCATTTTGAAACCGATGGAACGCGGCAAGAGGAGAGAGAGGGAGGGAGGAAAAAGTCACTCAGTCAGTGGAGACATCAACAGAGAGAGAAGTTCGTGTGTTTGAGGTCCCCACGTGGTGGTCCCGACGTCCGGTGTAAATGAAGAGCGGCCAGGCCAGACCAAGAAGCCACAGACGGCCGGGTGAAAGGCAAAACGCCGTCCAACCATACGGTAAGAGAACAACAAGCACTACGAAAGCCACTTGGAGTGTGGTGAGGAGACACATCAATAGTAGGTCGCAGTGCTTCTGTGAGAGGCAGTAGTGAAAAAAGTAGCCCAAGCAGTGTAATTTGCGAGATGCGCGCATACGCTGGATGAGAAGTAGCAGCAGGGGATAGGTGAAGAGAAGTTGCTGAAAGAGAAACCAAAAGGAGGGCGTTAGAATTTGAGACAGGCACGGAGAAAGGAGACAGATTACCTGAATAATCTCGACCAAATAAGTTGTGCCCTCCGGAATGAAGGTGTTATAAACGAAGACACCGAAAGTGAAGACGTAACCGAAGCTGTCATCCAATAAGTAGCCCATGAAGATTGGACCTAAGGAGACAGACATTCATTGACTGTTCTGTAATGATGAAGTTGAGGCAGACTCATCACAGCTTCATGATCACTCGGTGGTTACCACAACGGATCGGGTGACTAAACCTGGTGGTAGGCAGACGTGCTTGCACAAAAAAATTCTGCTTAAAACACTCAAAAATTGGAGTGTAGAAATCGCCTTTCAGATATGCCAACTAAGTGCCGGCTCTTTCAGACCGTTCCAGCCTTTAATTACAATTTCGCCCCTGAGAATCACAAGCTAGCTTCTATTAAGCTGCCAAATGTGACTAGACAACGGATCAGACACATTGCCTTGTTAACTTGACGTACGTATTGACTTCGACAGGTTTTTTATAGAGCAGATTAGGTGGTGATGATAATGAGGGCAATTATCATGTGACATCAAGGGTAAATGAGACAAAGCTTTCACTTCAAACCAAGTGCCAGCCCGTAGTCGTGTAACCTGTAGAGCAAACGCTGGCTGGGGACATTTGAAGAGAGATATTTCGATAGATAAAGAACAAGATCCACTTTCGCCACTTCTCTACTAGTTTCAATTACATCTCAAAAGCTTAATTTTAACTTTCCAATGCACCGAACAGGTACGGCGTATTGGTGACTTTTGAGCAGTCTACTGAGACGATTGTAGTAGTATTACCGCTGCAAAAAGGCGTACAGACTAATTGAATTAGAGGAATGGAGACTTTCATTCAACCGGTGAAAAACAACTACCTCAAAAGTGATAAAACATCCTTAATTATTAAATGAAATTGTACTTAAATAAGAATTTCCGTAGATTAGAAAGAAAATTAGCATTAGCAGGACCTTTAAGCGTGTGACGCTTCTATTTTTAGCAAGAGATCGCGTTTATTCTCTCTAGGCAACGAATTTGCATAAAATTTTAGGAGTTGATGAAATAATGAGGCCTCAAGCATTCAGCTAGGAAGTTTGCCGACTACAGGGTCATTTTCAATCATCCATGAAGATTAACTCCTGAGAGGTATCCCAAGAAAAATGCATAATACGCACCAACTCAACTGGAGGGAATTAAAGTTTCTCCACCAAAATCGCAAATAAGGAGGGAGAACGTGGTGCATATGGTAAGTAATGCTAGCGAGCTGTTTAAAAAAGAGACCTTTTTGCAAATTGCTCAAAACGCAACTCAAAAATCACAATGCGAGGGAGAATTTGTCAAAAGAGTCACCCCAATTTTTTGACAGAAAATGAAGTGAAATTCTAGATTGTAGGAATGCGAGCATCCCATTCGTGATTACACGAACCACTCAATATTTACAAAGAAGGTAAGTGACATGACCACCACTTGGGTCAGTTGTGAATTGATGATTGAAATAAGTACAACGGAAGGCACCGAGGCGGTGGGCAGAGAGGTAAACATTAAGACTTTTGTTTTGAGTCGGCTGCACCGACTTTCTGGATGAACTTTGAGATGCAAATTCAACAAACCCCTGTCTTTGTCAACAGCGTTAAGTAGACAAACCGAATGTAAGTAGTAAGGACAATTCATCTCGAAATTTCGGAATAAGATAAAAAATCTACAACTAAGATTAAATATTTGAATTGGGTAATGCACATACTCATGAAAAGTTTGATTGCCCCATTTCGGATAGAAGTGGATGCAGTTTACCTTACCAAAAAGGATGTAGACCAGGTAGCAGATGAATCCGGTAAAGATGATGTTACTATTTGCGACCTCACGAAGACCCTCCAGCTGACAGAAGTCCTCACAGACACGACCATCTTGAAAATATGATGGAAAAGGGGATTAGGCAATCCGGCAGTCGAGCAATGAAGGACTACATCAACCTACCGCTGGAAGAAAAAGAAAACGGGCGAATGAAGAAGGAGGTTTGGAAGGACTCACAGAATAGAGATCTGCCGAACAACCGAGCGATAATTAGAGTGAAGAAGGGAAAAGACCAAATCAAGTAGAAGGCAACTTTGAGCTGAAAGTTAATAGGGGAAATGGTCAATAAAAGACACAAAGGAGGCTACTTCATGCGCTCTGCATCAAGAATAAGGGTAGAAAGATCTGTAATAAAATATTAAGTAATCCAACTGCGATAGCGAAAGTTCTAAATCATCCAAATTTAATGTACATATCTAACTTTTGGTGCACTAGGGAGACTTAAAAATGTATATGTCTAGAAACAGGAAGACAGGAGGCCAGCTTACGAGAAAAATCCACCAAAAAAAACCACTTCTTTAAAAACCACCTATTTTAATTTTTCATTTTATGTTAGCTTCCACGCCTGTCTAATCAGCTTTCCAAATGAAAGTAGACGAGTAAGAATTAGAGGGAGAAATTTTAAACACTCCTTTACCCACATAAATTGATTAGTTGCTTTAAGGTAATTAAAAAGTTCACACAATCCTTAAAAAGTAACCACCAACAAAAGGCTTCCATAAGTGTTTTATTTATTAACTCGAGGACTAGTACAATCTACCATTCTTATCAATCAACACACAGGCATACAACATCCACTTATGTAAAACTTATAACAAACAGCATAGATCCGTTCGCCTTCGTTTCTGTTATGCTTTTATGTCCCACTCTTTCATTTCACCTTACATTTGCTTGTCAAATGCTAAGAAAAGGTGGCGGTCATTTGAAGGAAAGACCAAAGAATGTGAAGGCTAAATTCGTAAAGCAGAAGGCCTCAAACCAACTACATCAAGATCAACCGAATTGTGAAGATGCCAGCGACCCCAGAAAACAGTTCTGCTCGATTCTTCTGAGGTTCCAGTTTATGACCAGTATCCAAACATTCTAGAGGGTCGTGTTTTTCGTTCATTCTCCACCAATTGGCTCTTATCAAGCAGATATGTGCTTTAGGTGCACTAATAATCATTCGAAGGTCAAAGTCAACCAGTTACAATAAGTACACGAACTCGAAACCACCGACCCACATGCTTGCAGGATCCGCTAATACGGCAAACGAGCTCGTGTATATGTGCGTGTCATACCTCTGTAGTCATTCATTTTACGGCGTCAACCAAGGCATCTGGTCCGAAGGCTTATCTACTGATTGTCTAGTTGGGGGCTCGAAAGACCCCCCAGGACTCAAGTACATAGATAACCCGAATCAGGTTTCAACAATGAAACTTTATGAGGGCTCAAAGTAGCAGAAGAATAGCAGAGGGTATGAGTAAAGAGTACCGTACTGATGAATTGCTGCTTTATAGTGCTTTCGATTCACAAGTGCCCACAATTTACAACAACATTCCGACAACTTCACGGTGTTTTATGATTAGGTGAGACACTCTACCACCGGAAGAGAAACAATGACCTGACGAATTAAATACGTGCTTCAGCACAACTTGAACTGCCTATAGTCTATTCCAAGCCTGATTTTCTTGTGGCTGCACGTGATCTCTGAAGCAACAAACACCTTCGACGAAAATTGCTTGTCAAAACAAGTCAACTTAAGAAAAAAAAGGGTCTTTCTCAGGACGTAGGTAGGAAAACAGGCACACGAACAAAAGATTAGGTTAACCCAAACAGCGTTTCACCTAAAAATGTGTCATTATACAAGAAAAATCGAGTGGAAAACGAGGCACCCATACTTACGTAGCAGTGAGCATCACCAAAACCGTAATTAAGTGGAAAATTGAAAACTCCTTTCCGGTATTGTTATGATGCCCTTTTCCTGTTTCAGTAAAGTAAAACAGCTTTTCATAAACTCAAGGAAGGAAATATTTTATGACCACTGCTTTGATGTTATGTGTAAATTACTTATTCCAATCAGGCAGACGGTCAGTAAATAATACATGTTTTCTACTGCCTCGTTGCTATAATGCATAGGATTCTTAACAAACAAGCGATTTCTTAGGGATCAATTTAGCAAAGAGCAACACTCCCATTCCTGCGCATAAAACCACAATTTATAGTTGCAGTTTTGAGGCGTTCGGTGTTGGAAAGTTAAATCTAGCACAAGTGTTGCAGCAACTTCAGAGAAACGCCTTAAATGGCGGTATGAAACCCAGTTGGACAAGTAAATTAGAAGCGCGTGGATCACTGAGACGTTTCAGATGCAAAGTAATCAAGTTAGGGCAATCTCCAAAGGGTTGTTCAATTCGAGTGGTATGAGTAATTAATGGGATTTTGATTAAAGTTGGCGTGAAACTTCCTGTGAACACGAATGGCTGAAAAATTAGAACATCTGTGTCACCAAATGAGGTGTGACCTGGGAAAATACGCGGCATAACAATAACCATTTGAAAGCGAATCCCCCCACGGAATGAACCCATTAACAACTCCTCAATCACTCACACACTAGGATTTTCAAGTAGCATGCGAAAAAGCAAATTGATCGCTCAACATACGTTGGAGTTCTGATTTGATAAGAGAATGAAGCTCTGGAAGCCTCCGAAATTCCATCGCGTAGTGCCATCCAGGGTGAAGGACTGTTGCACTGTACGGACGTTGTTGTGGGCGTCCTAAATACAACTTGAGAATTTATCGTATTTATTATTAGTTGCAATTGTATAAAGTTACTACAATGACTTTTAGTTTCCTATCATTCAACTTACACGCTGGCAGCGTGAATTTGGTTTGTGTCGCCTAAGCTAACGGTTCTACAGCCCTCCAACGTGTTGACAATAAACCTACATCCAGTCTTTCGACATTAATGTAGCACCATAACAATTCTGATACTATTGGACGGGTAATATGGCAAAACTTTTTGAAAGGAAGGCATTTATTGTGGAGGAAACCACGACAGAGTTTGGCAAACACTCCATGTTCACATTCTTTGAAATTGGATATAAAGAGGATGAATCTGACTTGAAAGAATCAGAATACTCTTGTAATAAATGCTTACAAAGCTAATAAGAGACTTCAGCTCGCAGTTTTAATGCTCGCTCTCTCCTCATATGCAAGAGGCTGAGAATAAAAAAGACAGGGAGCTGGTTGGGATCGGAACAGTAATGAACGAGTTGTTGCTCTGTAACGCTGATTTTATTAAACAACGCAAACAGGATGGGACAAATAGACCAAGTGAAATCAGGGGCATGTCACAGTCCCAGAATTCTGTCTCATGAGTGGTTTTAATACACCTGACTACCGCGTTAGACCCGAAACAGAAGAGCTACCACTGAGATTACTGAAGACGATATTCAAAAGAAAAATTGTACCGTATAACATCCTGTTTGCTCTGAGCACATACACGATCTGAGCCTCTCACGATCCACCGTGCTCACTAGTAGCGTGCACCTTTTCCATGTCACCTAAGCTGTTTTCTAATCCACATTTGCGTTGAAAATAAGACAACATTTAGACCGGTATACATTAAAAAAGTTGCAGAAGTATTTCTCACCTCACAAACCACCTTTATGGAGTGTGCGCTCATTCCGACGGGAGGGCCGCGTTTTGCAAGCGCCGTGGGATCCCACGGCAACACAAAGAGGGGGGAATTGGTGGTACTAGTAGCATCATGACGAACACCTGGCTTTGCGTCGCCCAAGTACTCGCCATCAACTGTCACAGAGACTCGAATTATTGGGTATTTTGACCAGGCAAGAATTCTGCGATGTTGAAAGGGTTAGAGACAAATTACTATATGTGGAAATTCTGCGAGGAATCCTGATTGAAACTAGACAAATTACCAACTAAAGTTCAGATGTTCATAAAAAATATTTTCAATTGTAATAAAATGAATGCACAAAAGGAAAGCAAACGATCAGAAGGTAGATGGAATGTATTCGAACCGGCTGTTACATGTTCCGCCGTTGACACGAATAACATTACTTGTTCAAGTAAAAACGTAATGATGAATTTCATTAAAAAGAAATACTACCAAATCCCGACAACTTTGGCGGAATTGTTGCGAGCACCGTTCGTTAGACAGGTAAGACTCCAGGTTTAGTGGGCAGTTTCGACATAAGAAAGATAATCGATGAGGATTGATTAATCGATAATCGATTATTCACTGCAGCCTGCAACTGAATGGGATTACGTTTCACAATAGCCCGAATGATCATGCTCTTCAGTTAACTCTTTTGTTTTAAGAAGGAGGATATCACTCAATCTGGTGGTATCAAGACACTGCTGCCTTCGTCTTTAACGAAATTTTTGAGTATCAATAAAGTAGATTTTAAGAGGAGTATTGTTTGACGTTGATCTCTTATCTGATAACCGAATATATTTCGTGGGTGAACTCGAGGAAGTGGAAAGACGGAAACTATCTCTTAAGATAAGACATAAAACAAACCAAACCTACCGTATGTGGGTTGACCGAAGAATGCGATTAGCGGGCTCCTTGTTGGGCAAAAGGAAGGCCGCATCCTTGGGGTTAGTGACTAGGACAATAGGCCACTGCTCTGCCTCGTTGCCGTGGACTTGGACATCCACAAATGATACCAAATCGTTGTCTACTGCAATAACACGGAAGCTGCCACGCAAGGAGGAAAACACGCGCAACACTTAGAAATTGCAAAATCATGGTAACCTAAAGGTGGGGGCGCCAAGGGTGGTGTCAAGCTGTCTACTGTCAATAATTGAAACAAAATTGTTACATGGAATTTCATCCTGGAAACGCGATTTTAGTCTGTCTACGTCAAAATTCCTTTTGACACTTGAAAACAAGGTTACTGTTCCGGTTTTGTGACTGCTTACTCAAGAAGATTACATGTTAGAAGTGCCCCTCCAAGGTGTGAGAGACCAACACCTAGCTGACAAATGAGCCGTCACAAACCGCCTTCGTTTCACGAGGATCTAGGAATAATGTGTGTCGGACTATGCAGAAAAAGCCTAATTATGCACACTAAAGTCCCATAAGACAGCAAATGGGTATCGCCTTAAGTGCCGCGCACAAAGATGTGACAGATCTTGGCAGCTTGCCACCATCTTGCCTGAGAGAGAGAAGTTAAATGACAACAAGAAATCACCTGGAGGTTCAGATAAGACAGGGTATAGGGGTAGAAGAAGAAGAAGCCCAACTCACAATCGTCCATCACGCCAGTCCGCCAGTTCAAGTTCCAGAAAGCCTTGCGGTTGCACCGTGTACATGTGTGGTGCTACATTCATCAGGGAATGCAAGTGGCCGCACAAATAACAGTACGCTGTCTTGCTAAAAGTAAAAGCAACCATAGAGCCAGACAAAATCGAATCAACAACTTAATAAAATAAAAAATGAGGTAGTGAGGAAGGAAACATTGTAAGCGCCTCGAAAACGCTAGGGTTGTACTCAAGCTTGCTCGGCGACAATGGTTAATTCAAAATGGGTAAGGCTACGAAGAAGACTAACACATCACTTGAACTTGGTTAGGCAATGTTTCACCTATTCAGTAAAGAGGAGAAAAAGACATTGCATTTTAAACCATCCCCGCACGCCACCCACAGCCAGGAGTCATGCATCATACACAGCCAAGCATACAAGTTATGGAGCCACGAAGCAAGAAAATATGGACAAGGTGGTGGTATTACCAGTCCAACTCTGGACCGCTTGAAACGAATGAGGAATAATGCTGATTCTGTACAAAATAAACAGAAGAGAAAAGATGGTCTCCTATTACAGCACACAGGGCATGCCAAAACCGAGGGCACAAGCCAATGTTACCAGACAAAAAACCGAGACCAATAGTAAAAAATGTCAAATGAAGAAATTGGCACCCACACATCTGCTTTGATGGCAAAAACGGCGCCATCCCAACTGATAGATAAAATATAAACTTTAAGATATATTACCCAAGGCACCGTATTCGTAACTACGTATTAAAAAGATTTTCCTAATTTCATCGCTTCATTTACCAGTGAGAACTGACTATTGATAAATTTACAAATCACACTTTCTTCCTCGAGGGAGTGATAACGCCAATGTTTAGATCAAAGGGAGATATTTCCCACTTAGCGTCGAAATGCTCATAAAGTCCAAAGAGTCGAAAAGGATACCGCTAAAGACAAACCCTAACTCATAGTAAGTGCTATCCTATGAAAATTGGTTTCCAAAGGGGTTATTCCTGCACACTCGTGCTACAGACATGCATACCTGATTAGCCCGCGTAAATCAAAATCAGGTGAGATGATTGTGGATGTGGGATAGTGACCGAACCAGAAGGTTTGATTACTACCATGGGCCCTGGCAGAGAAAGACTGAAGGGATCTCGTCAATTCCTGCGACAAGGGGCAAAAATCACGAGTGACAGTAACGCCTTCACGTAAAAGATGGGCTTAAAAATGCGCCTAAATGTCATACTCATAGCATTACTCTGAACTGAAATAAAAATCACATTAAGCTGAAACAGGGAAACAGGTGTGATTAGCTTATGCATTGTGAGGAGGGGCCAATGTTTTTTGAATACACTGTAAGACGCTTCATTAAAACTTGTGTTTTGACTACATTTTTGAACGAAAGCTATGAAACAAACATAGAACAGAGACACATGTCACTTACCGGAGTTATGAGTCCGAAGAAATTTAGCGGGCGCTTGATTCCGGGAGACGGACAGGCGTCCATGGCGATGAAGGAGTAAGTGCCAAAGGGTTTACGATGAGTGATCATGTAAGACTGAGTGAAATTTAGACCGTCCACAGAGTGCTGACTGAGAAGACAACAAAGAGGATGAGAATGAAAACCATAAACAAAAAAAAGGTAACTGTGAGCAAAAGAAGGCTTAAAACACCAAATACGGGAAACTGCAAGTAGTGAACGTAAACGGCGCTTAAGATATTCAGCCCAATAAAAGCTACTGCCATCGACTGAGAAGTCAGACGACAAGAAAACCGACGACATAACTTTGTCTACCGTAAGAGAGAAGATAATTCTCAGGAAATAAAACAGAATTTGATGGCTAGAGGAGAAAAGACACGTAGATGCCTTACCGAAAGTAATTTTCCGGGTGGAAAACAGAAGGAACGTTGAAGTTATCTGAGATATGTCATTTACAAAGAGTAACAAACCATGGTTTCCGCGCATGTCCAACCATATGGTTCGTGGGGATGCACAAAACTTCCTTACAGTATTTTCGTATTTTGCCCATTCCACTTCAAATTGTCGTGAACCACGCATGTTCGGAAATTTTGCATCAGTTATATCACCTAAAGTAACAGGTGACGGTGATGCATTACCTGAAACAACAACTATATCAGGAACGATAACAGGAACGTGGACAGAACATAGCCGGGAAAAATCAAGAGTTCTGCCTTTATCTTGAAATTGGCTCAAATGAAGATCGGATAACTAACCATTTGAGGTAAGAAAGTTAGGTTACCTACCTGTGCGAACCAAAATAGCCGGTCCGTTGAATTGTCCGGAAAGATTGCATCCGATTCGTTGCGAGGGGGAGATTTAAGGGCCTGGATCTGAGATGATTGACGGAAGTCAGCAAAGTAAAAGACCGCATGTATTAAGAAAGCGAGGAGAATAACTGAAATTATAAAACATGCGAATTTCTTAGTCATTTCTGCGAATGCACGACCTTGAGAACACACCTTCCACCAATCAATGCAGTAGCATTCAATGTAATAAAACAGAGAATAATGCGATTCTACACAAAATCGTACGGTTTTTCAAAGACATCGTACGACTTTTAGAACTTTGAAGCGCTGAACAACTTCGCGAAATGTGATAAAATTAGCCCACACGTAAACCTACAGAATGTCCCACTCTTAGAGGTGTCAGTCCGGCGTGAGGTAACTAAGGATTTCTCTGTGGACGAAAGAAGATATGACACTTAAGCAGAATATGTGTATTCAATGCTCAGTAGGGCTGAAAACTACTGGCATGGCCTGGATACCATGCCGCTTAGTGGAGGTACAGTGGCGGAGCCTTGGGTGAGACTTCATTAAAACCGAGAATCAAAAACAATTAGGGCGTTACATAGTGTGTCTTTTTTAGCATTGTCTTTAACACGTCATTCCTCACAGCGTAACCGGTAGTTTAGAATAACACTCTCGAACCAACTATGCAGTTCATCGTCTTCGAGTGCAACGCCAATGATCTATTTTAAAAATTTTATTTGGTCTAGAGTTTCGTTCTGCTTGTGTACTGTGTCAGAAAAGAGAAAATGTGTTGGTTGTCTCGTACTCCCATCCCTTGCTCCACTAATATTCGTCTATAAGAAAGGCCATTATAAAAAGTTTGGGGTTTATCATCGTTTCATAGCAATAAGCTTTCGCGTCTATATATCCTTGATAATTTCATTTACCTTGGTCACACTTATCTATCTAGCCTTGACTCAGCCAGTAGTATCCTGTACTGACTTAATTTATATCTTCATGCGAGTGCCGTAAACAACTCCGTAACGAAATTTTCCAGATGTTTTGCAACTAACATTGCTTCATTTATTATAAGCCTTCCTGCAGAACACGGGATTGGAGTAGCTGCCTAAGGTAGACGCCATTTTCAACCCTTCTGTTGGGGGTCATCGCGGATTTTCCCATCCGCAGCATAGCACCTTCTTCTGTCCCGTTAAGTTCTAGTACTCAGTAGCTACAGTCAGGGTAACTGGCACTTAGAAAGGACCTTACTTTTTGATGCCACCATTTTAGCGTTCCAAGGCTTCTGTGAATACGAATAGGACGTAACACTAAGGCAGTACGTATCGTCAACCTACAGAAGGACTGAGGGACTACCAGGATTGCAGTGGAAGTACAATGGTGGTGCCTTTCTGTTGCCACGAAGCCCAATCGTAGTGTTAAACAAACATTCGAATTGCTACTGTAGAATATGAATACCTTAAACTTTAATTAGAAGAAAAATTGGGCATGTGAGTCAATAACGACCACGTCACACAAAACCAACTCAGACCGTTGTAACAAATATAGTTTTGTAAGAAAAATTCCTTTACGCAACGGATAATATTCTGGAGACATATCAGTAAGATCATTCAAATGTAACTTTTTATCTTATCTATGTCTTTTTTTTTTACTGAGCGATTTGGATACCTTGGACCAACCAGCCACCGGGACAATCATCTATGTGCCAGAAGTGCATTAACACCAGCATTTTTTTGGAAAAAAATAGACGTGGCACCTGCGTCAGTAACATTATTCCATATTGATAAACCTATTCCAGTGTTCGAGGTTAGTACGCCTTCAAAACTACCGCCGTGACGAAATAATATTCACACCCGCTGAATGGCTACCCATCCAGATTCCTAGATTATTCAATTACCTTGTCAATCATTCCAGCAGGTACAATCACATCAGCTGAACTAGTAGTCAAAGAACTTTAGATTTCGAAGAGGCCATACCATCATTGGTCCACACCGCCACTTTAAGTGACCAAGCACCTTCAACAGGACAGCTGCATTTTCAAACCACACTCGTGAGTTATCAACTTCCTTGGGCCAATGTCACTACGTTCCATGAAAGCGTGGCTTTAAAAGAAGACATGATTTTAATTAAACAGTTGTATTTTGCAGATAAGGCTACTGTATTTGCGTATAAGGGGAAACCGCACCCGCAGATCAGAATCCACCCTTGTTTGAGGTCTGCATTGATGGAGCTAAATAAAACAAATTAACCATTATCTCCCAAATTATTTCTCGTCAACAAATCATCGATTTCGAAGGAAGATCTTTCTTTGAAAGACGTGACCACAACGTCCCCTCGCAAGCCAGCTATTGGGGAGGCAGACGCTTCACCTGTAAAATCAACAAACCTTACAATTGAATTACCACCGCCAGGCAACGTTATCGTGTCTAGGAATTTACTCATAAAGGCCTCCGAAACTTTATCAAAGCAGGTGTAATTGAAAAGTTAGTAATGACTTAAACCGAAGTACAAACTATTGGGCAACATCATCACGACTGATGTGCAGCCATCTAACGTAGAACCGGGCGCACCAAAAGCACCAAGACTAGACAAGGAATTAAATACTACGTCAAATGACCGACCACAAGCTAAAGGAGGTATGGATCCAACGAAACGCCTATTACGATTGGTACTAACTTCCCCTAAGAAGTCAAACCTCTGTGGTGACACCACCACCACCGCTGCCGCCGACGATCCCGGTTGAGGAACGTATGATCTCATCTGCTTGGTGTCCTATGCCAGATACCAACACATCCATTGAAATACCGTCCGTTGATGCAATGACCGCCTTTAGGGACCAACTTTCACTAGCTTATAGTAATGGCGAATTACCACCATTCCGCAACGCAATCTTTTCACATAAACACAACCCCTTCGAAGTGGTTCTTAATTATTTTCCTTTACCCTAGGCTCTGAATCGGCAGCGCTTGCACTGTCAAAGACTACTTTTCGGGTGCAAATCGCTCTTGTTTTTCCTCCATCACTTCTCCAATAGCGCCCACTGACACTCCTATTTACTGTTTTTCCTTTTAGAACCTTTCTACTATTCCATTACAGTTTTGCAGGTTGCTTCTTTTAAGAATTACATCCTAATTAAATCACGGTTATTCAAGAAGTTTAGCATTCCCACGTTAATCGCTCCTAAGTGCAGATACCCCATTCTGAAGAGCGCGCCCCCCCGCACCCAAGGAAATGTTCAAACCTTTTGAAAAATTTAAAGTCACAAAAAACCTTCTTTTAAAAAAATTTCAACCAGAAAATAGCAATATTTTGTGCACAGTTTGAAGCAATGGTAAATGCTAAACTTACGCAGGGCTTTTGCACATTACGAATCAGAGTAGTGGCCCATGAGATGTATGTACGACATCGTTGTGTGTTTGTAATCATTTTATTTCAGGCAGTCCTCTTTAACCCTATTCTACGCCATGGATGAAGACTATACTCATCCCACATCTTTTCATCACACACAAGATTTTTCATTTTCGTCTGGTAGGCCTCGTCCGCCAGTCGATATGCCGCTTTCTCCCTCTCAATCTCTTCTGCCTCTTGCTTCCTTCGCAAACATATTTCCTCCAACTGCTTCATAAGCGATAATCTTAGGGCCATTCGTTTTGATTCTGTAGACGTCTTTAAAGCCTTCCTCATTTCGGCTTCTTGGCGTTTGTCTTCAAGTAAATCCCTTGTTTCCTCTTCCAATTTCTGCGCTTTTAACGCTGCTCGATGCTTTAATTTTTCATCCAAAGCACCTTTATGTGCCTCAAAAGTCTCTTTGTTTAACTGTTGTACGAAGCAGCTGCGAGTCCTTCCGCGTTCCTGCTGTTTGCGACGATACTCCTCGGCCAATTCATCCCGTTGTTTGTCAGCTTCGGCTGCCATGCACCTGCGGTGATCGCGAACTTGTTGCTGGTACTCTAAGAAGAATTTGGCATCACGATTGAGACTTTTTAAATGTTCTCTTCTATCTGGGTTAAGTGGTTCCTTCATCTGCCAGCGTTTGCTGATCGCTTTATCAATTGTCGCATTTTCATCTTCCTCCCGCTTGAGCTTCATTCGCACTGCTTCCATTTGACTTTGAAGATTTTCACTTAGTTTCCGCCTTGTCTCAATCCTTTGTAAAGTCTTCTGTTTTTGTAATTCTGCTTCTGCTCTCATAGTCTCCTCTAGTTCCTTATAGTCGTTAAGCTTGTTCACCTCTTCCAGCTTCCGCTTTTCTTCTCTCTCGGCTATCTGCTGGAGAAGGAAGTTTTGGTGCGCCTTGTTGTTGGTTTTCCCATCTTCAATTCTAGTTTGATCGGCTTCACTAAGTCGACGACTGAATCCGTCATGCTGCTGAACGAGAATCATATCGCGTGCCTTCTCATACGCTTCCTTTTGCTTTTTAAACTCATTTATAGCCCTCTGATCCTTCAAAATCTCTCTCTTATAAATCTTTGGCCTACAGAGACGATATTCGTCACTAGACACATGAAGTAGCCGTTGGTACTCGCGTTCTGCTACCTCAGCATTTTTAGATTTGATTAGTTCTTTGATCGCGGCTGCCTCTGCGACTATCGCCTCTTTGCGCGCTGTCTCTTCTGCATGCAGTTTAGCAGAACAAGCGTTCAAGTTTTCCGCCTTTTCACGCTCAAACAAATCGTACAGCTTGGCCCTGCGTGCCTCCAAATTAGCACTGAGCTCGTTCATGACTGTACGATAGCGTACACTGAACATTGCCTTCTGACATTGAGCCTGATCGCGCTTCCTCCACGCATCGTACATACGTTCCAACTCAATGGACGCCATTTCGACTTCGATGCAACAGTGAAGCCCTGGCGAAGGCAGTGACAAATGATAAGATAATGCAAGTGTAGTGCAAGACTTGAAATGATGGCGAAATTTAAAGTCTTGTCATCGATCGTTCCCTCCACCGTGTTTGGATGATTGCAGCATAACCGGTGTTTCACTCGCCATATACGAAGGTTAATGGCTGATGTCTTCGCTTCACCCGTGTCACTTCCAAGAAGATCAAAATAAACCAAGCACTATGAAACGGATTTAATGGAGAACAATGTCTTGATAACTTCATAAGTGATTCAGTGAAAGGGATAAAGTCGCCGCAGCCTTCATTGTACTTGAAGTGGGTTTTTGAAGGATTAGACAAATAAAGCTTGTTACTTGCGATACATCTTCCACCGTGCAGGACAGAGTAAGGGCCACTATTCCAATTGAACTTTTGACATCCGCATCTGTTGCTCTTAAGAGATGGTTGTGTCTGAGTGCTTAAATAAATTTGCTTATCACTTTTCTCCGGCATTTGTAACAGTTCAGCTGTCACGAATTTAAAGGACTGGAAGTGTGTTTGAAAAGTATGCACTTATTTTACAGCAGTGACTATGCAAAATTCATCGTTTTGGTTATTAAACACCTAAAATCATGCTAAAATAGAACACAACCATCAAATGTGTGTGGTTATCCGGTACAGTGCCCTTGTTCAAGAAGGTTGCTAAGCACGGTGCAGGTAAGTAGTACAAAGCAGCAGCGCTTTTGAACTGCTTCTTATTGCACCTGAACGTCTTCTTTGTAAGGTTGTGCCATGACTAACGAGCTAGTAGACACGGTACTAGTAAAATCAAACAACCAGTTGCTTCAGTTGAATGGTTTATCAAAGGATTTACTCCCGAAACGACTTAAGGGGGAACTTTGTCAACTAGCTAGTGTCACTCCTAAAAAGTCCGGTTTTAGGTATGGTTATTGAGAAGGGTAGGTTATGCAGAGATTTATTGTCCACTAAGGTCAAACACCTGAAAGAGTGTCCTCTCAAGTATTTGGCTCTTAAGCACGGCTTTACTTCCGCTGTGTCATTTTTACTAACACTTTACAAATAAAATTTTTATTTTAAATGAGAAACAAAGGAGCGCTTCAACACGTCGGGCGGACATGTTCACGTACATTCATTGTCCTGCTGCACACCCACACATCAGGCTATTACGCGTTGATTGTAGTGAATACCTCTGAAGATTCCAATTAGCTATCACATTTGCAAGTTAACTCCTTCTCATTACCAACCAACATGTTTGAAAGAAATTGTGGTGCCGATTTTAGTAGAAGCATTTTAACTCACCCCTAGTGTTACTTGACTACCACGTTGCATCAAATCCATGTCGTATTCATGACACCGAACCATCGTCTCGAACCACACAGAAGGCCTGAAGGGGGAGATCCTCCAATTTCAGTTTACTACTTGTATCTTCCATTTACCCAAAGATGACAATTTCAAGAGTGCTGGGTACAAACGGCATATCGGCGTGAATTCCATGAGTGATCCACTAAGGATTCAAGTGGATGCAATAAGCGTGGTGGGTTAGGTGCCACCCACCTCAGTGCCTCCTTGAGGCCATTGCAAGTTGTCACATTACAGTGAACAAGATTAACTAGAAACAACCCTTCTGTTTGCATTTTATAAGTTGGGAAACTGCTAACACCTTCTTTGCTTTAGGTTAATGCGTCAGGCTGATGGGTGGATGAATGAAAAAGTGAAATCTAGGCTAATAACCCTTTGTTCACGGGCAGATGGGCTGATACAAATCCAGTAATCAACATTTGACCGTTGGAGTTGGTCTTGGATAATGTCAGTTGTCTTTTTGCAGTGACTGAAGTAGTAGAAGAGATTATTTTAATATTGTAGCCCATTTAAGCCCTTCTTCTACGTAGCAAAGGACGAATACAACAGGTTGACCCAGTCTTCAGGAATGCTGCGGAAGTGGGTACTGTAAATGGCATGAAACCTAAAGCGAAAAGGGACACTCGGAGCCTTGGGGACACTAAACGGTGACTGGCGCGTAGACCCGTCAGCAAATGAAGGAGACACTCCCCTAAACGGGCTCGTTGTGAGCTCTGTTTGGAACGCTAAGTATATCAGACATACTTCTAAAGCAGGTTTTAGGGGGCAAGTTTCCTCTTCAGCCATGATTGCAATTTCGAAAGATTATTTTATTCCACTTTCCCTGGCAAACAAGGTGTGCCTTCTAATGCCTGCATCACAACTGACCTGAGTCTCTTTCATTGCGTGACGTTTGATAAAGCAGAGCAATAAAGTGTAGCAGAGTTGTGTCGGCTATAATGAAAGCTCCTTTCAGTGGTTCCAATTGAAACATTGTATCAGTAGCATAAGATTCTGCATGTGCCTCCAGATTCCGCCCAGTGGGGGCACAGTGACTGAGTCGTAAATATTTTGGTACGAAAACCGAATATGAAACAACTAACGTGTTCCACACAAGGCCTCATAAGGTGCATCTAAACTACCAAAATGTGTAATAGGCACAAATCATCCCCAAGATGCTATGACCTAACCCGTTACGGGAGAGCATGCTATTATTAACGTACAGAAGAGCTGAACGGCCGTTAGCGTGACCGGAAGCCTATGAAGTGGAGCGGAAGTACAATTTGAGGGAACTTAAGCGTCTGAGTAGTCAAACGTACATTTGAACATAATCTCAAATCACTGTAGTATATGTGCATAGTCTAGCGGTTTTCCATATTTCACTTATTTACCACGAGAAGTCACTTCTCGCATTCTCGATCCAAACATTAATTTCCCCAGAGTTGCCTAGAATTTGTTTGGCTACGCGGACTTCTGCGCCTCCGACGGTTGTGCTTTCATACACACAAACACACTCTCAGCCCTTCTCTGCACTCCTGGAAGGCCATTAATGATGGGGGGAAAGGAAAACACACAAAACTTTCTAAAAACCAGCGCTGCAATCCAGCAGTTATAAAAAGAGCCTTAGTTGCAGCCTCGTTTGCTAGATTTAATGATCCTACTTTGAAATTCATGAAAGTATCCACACCACATCGCGAACGAAATGTGCCTACTTTTTATCTCACAGAGAAAACACCCAAGACGTCGAAATGACATGGTAAATGGAAACGCAATACTTTACAAATTCCTTTCAATAAAAAAATACAAGTTAAGTACTTCCAAACCTGCTCATGCATAGGCTACTTATATATAACTTCAGTAGCAAGTTGGCGAATGGCGTCTAAGATGAACATCGGAGAATTTGACCGCTCACCTGGGGCAATTGAAAATGCCGACCACGCGGACGAAACTGTACATAGTATTTGAATGTAACCATAGCATCAACCACCCTTTGAGATGCTAGGTAGGAAAAACTTACCGATACAGGGTGCACATTCAGCGCCCTTTCACTTATTGTTCAAACACCACAGGGTCAAAGTCCAGTGAATTGGGGAAAAGTGAAGACACCGCCCCTGGTAGGCTGAATTCAAAGCTGGAACTTTACAGGCATACCATGTATCAGTACACCACCTCACATCCATGCACATGCAATTCCGTCCGCATTGTCCCTGCCAGAGGTATGATAAACACATCAATTTTTTTCATGTGCGCAGTAAACGAACAAGTGCTAAAAAACCAACGACTCGCATCGGCGCGGAGGTGTTAGACTGACTCAATCACAGCATTGTGAATTCCCGCCATTGCAACAAACAAAAGACCACAAGCACAACAAGACGTGAGCACAGAATGAGAAGTAGCTGGCGTCTTCAATCAGCATCGGCCGGGATAACTCCTATGTCGAACACAATAACGTAAAGGGAGCAGACCAACGTCGAGGGCGTGGCTCGTCCACCCACCAGGTCCACCTCCCACACGCCACTCCATGAAGTGGGCATCGTGCCACACTGACGCCAAACGATGACAGCGTTTAACACCAAGCCCCTCTTTATTGACAAGCCAAAAACTGTGCTAGGGATGAAAAACTACAATGAATGCACCAAGCCTCAAGAAAGTAAAAACAACGCCATATCCTGAATGAAACCAACTGGGCGCAGGGCGAAAGAAATGCAACTAAACCGTGCCAAGAAACGACTTTGTCGATTCTGATTCACATAAACGCACACCCACACGCACACGTCTGTTTGGCCATTCGCACCAGTGAAAGAGAGGCTGTAGCACAAAGCCCACCAATAAGACAGCCCAGAGAGGGAGATTAAGCGTCTGGCAAATGGCAGTCACAATGACACATACGGCGGCCTTAACAATGGATGTATCGAGGAGGCTTGGGAGCATTTTCCTTTCAGTACTGCTTCAAAGTAAATCTCAGTCAATATGCGAGGGAGGATTGGGGGGCAATACTGCATTCGGCAGATACGTAAAAGAAGCATCTTTCTCCCCCTCTGAGGTCTCATTCGGTCGTTGTCCATCAGAAGGTGAAGCATCTTTCCCTCCATCTGGGACCACATCTGCGACTTGTTCACCAGGAAGTAAAGCACCCTCCTCTTCCCCTGGGGTCGCATGAATGAGTCCTCCATTTGTCTGAAGTTTACCTGTCTTCTTCAATTTGCGGATTTTCCGACGTTTGATGCGCTTACAGATACAGCAACTAATTAAAATTAGGACAATCAGAAGAAACACTAGCGTGCAGATGGAGATGATGACATAGGCTAGTGGGAAATGGAACACCGGAGGTTCCATGGAATCCGAACAGGTAGTGTTGAACGCCTCCACCGCTACAGTCCTTTCCAGACACAAGAGTTGCTGAGTATCCTCGTAGCCGGTGTCCTTTAGGTTCTTCAAGTTGACATTGCACCACGAGGAAGAGTTAACCCAAGTAGAATAGGCGTCCTCACATTTGCCGTTATCTGCAGTGCAGAGTGAAGTAATCAGAAAATGCTATGCGTTAGAGTGGAGGAAGACTATGCATGCTAAGCAAAGGAACTCGAGCAAACATAGTCACCAAGGCGGTGATAGACAGGTTAGAATGACACAGGTAAGAACCAAAAGGACATACAGGCAGAGGCAAAAATAATTTGAACGGAGCCATTAAGGTGACTCTTCTCACGGGGGTAGTACCAGATGACGGAACAAGTGACGTTTGTCGCCTTGGGGACGAACACAACGGGACCATAGAGGTCGGGATTCGCGTTGTCAAAACATGTGCTTACGATCTAAAAGTTTTACAGCAAAGTCCGTTATAACAACTGTTATTATCGCCTAGTAATTGAATATATTTCCAACCCAAAGTCTGTCGCCACCAACGCCAGATGTGTGCGATCAAGTTCAATTTAATAAAAAAACCGCTAAGATTTGGGAGGATAAGAAGAAACTGGATCACATTAAAGGATCCAAATTTGCGGCCGGCTACAATTGAATTCCACCTTAGACTTCAGGGGAGAACAGTGTCACTTAAAGTTGCCAAATCAAATTTAAAGTCCAAAAGTCAACGAAATTACCTCTCAGAAGTTTTCAACCGCAAATAAACACACAATTGATAATTGAGTGCAAGGAGGACAATCGCATCTAATGCGTTCGAAGTGAGTGGATAGAATATTCTAGCGTTTTGCTCGTAAGCGATTTAACATCTTCTTACCAGCGTCACACCAATCGGGGAAAAAACAGCTAATTTGCATCGCAAGGCGATGACACAAGAGATCCACTGTAATGCACAACACTGCAGCAGGAGAGCTTTTACAGTAAGAAGTTGACTCTCCCAGTCCAGCGAACGCGAATAGTTGGGGTTTAGCGACACGCAAAAAAGTCAAGTTAAAGTGCTACCTTTAGTTTGACACGTTTAAAATGGGAAGATGTCGTGCGGCCATTGCACGCAGCGAAGGGTACGTCACATCATACACCGACGCGTGTTACAACTGCCACTAGGTAGTTTGGACGGTAGCCAAGAGTGCCATTGTCTGTATACATTAACAGACGGCATGATAAAACGCCTCGTGAAGTAGGGCACATTATGGTTAAGCAAGACATTCAGATGTAAAGGTTTCCCATGACATGCGTAGGTTTGTCACTACTGCTAGTGGGTGCAATAATTCCAACACCATAGCGACCACTCCTTTGTGTATTCATATCCACTGCGCAGAACGCATGATCTACGCATAACGTGTAGTGGAAATTCTCAAAAGACCAATCTATCTGTAGAAATGGTGAAAACAATAGCTAACGAACCTCTGAAATGTCGAAAAGTTAGTGCACGCAGTACACCATGGTAGCTTTCTACGCAAGCTCATGCTATCCACCGCATTAAATGCGCATTACTAATAACCGAGCTTTGAGGTAATTTCACACCCCTTACGTCTTGAAGTCCACTCCCAATGATTCTCACCTGTTCGGATTCCGGAAAAAGTACCTTGAAAACCAGCATTTCAACACTGATGACAGAGTAGACATTTTCTCCCAGGATAATCCGAACTAACTGACAAATCTTCCCATAAAGATTTCCAGCTATTAATCAAACGATGGAGTGTTAATGGAGAGTAGTAGCGATATCCTCTCCTTGAAATTTAAACCTTTCTGCCTTTTGTAAACTCAATGTTTCCTGTTTGGTACTGGTGCCTTTAGTGAGACTTTGAAAAAACTAGAAAAGCTGAAGGAGCTTACATCGCTAATTTTATTCCCTTCACTGTCGTACAGCCCGCATAAGAGGTTCGCGCAGAATTCGCGCGTGTTGAAGCTGAGCTGTGGGAGATTGAAATGGCGAAAGGAGTAAAGGAGAGCGGGAGACTCTGGTGGCGTATCGAAGGTAAAGGAGACCATCGCGGTATCGTCCACAACCTTCCCGACGGTCATTAGGTATGCCGAAGCACCGGGAATTAGGACTCTTTCACCAGGCAATGTGACTGCAGCGGAAACAGAAAGGCCACCAACAGTTTATACGGCCCAAGTTCACACTAGTGAGCAGTAAAAACTAAGACCTAATGAGCTAAGCTGAATTAAGTCAAATGGACAAACCGCACATGTGGTAGCAAGTGTTCACCGGAAATTTCGATCCCTAAAAGGTGTTAAATTGGCTTAGAATTTAATATAACGTACAATCATGCTTGATATCACAAATAACAGACTAAAAAACTATAAGGCCTCACAAGGGATTACAGTAAATGTAAGTGAACAAAACACCTAAGACATGAGCCTATTAGCTCAAACGAAGATTATATATGAAAAACGCTCTTAATTAACTGTTTTATTGAACTGGAAGCCTGCATTACCCTAAACTTAAGTACTTCAGCTTACACTGACTTTTGCTGATGTGCACCGACTTTGCTGATTTGTTTTAAGGTCTGATATATTAATCAGAAATACGACTAAAAATTAAAAAAATGTAAAGCATAATAAAAGGCGCACCTTTAAAAGATCAATAGTAAAACACAGGAGAGAGGAGCTTAATACAGTTTAGAAGGGAATGCAAGGGAGTACAGAACGACTACCTGCCGTAATGGCCAACTACTAAGGGAGACAGTTCGACAGACGTGAAATTACAAAACAGTGCAATGTTCTACCATTATGCACTACACTGCGTGTCAACGTCGCTGTCACAGTCAGCAGGACGAAGAAGGATTTCACACACGTAGACCCCAGATCCATGCAAGAGGATAGCCACCAGCGATGCAACAGGGTACCTAAAAGTGAAAACACACACAAAACACCAAGACCATTCCCACAAATCAGAAAAACATGGCGAGAGAATGTGGAATTTCGAAATGACTAAATGCTCGCGATTTCAGTCGACGCACACTTGGAAAGATGGGATGTGCCAGAGACTAGTACAACTCACAACGAAAGAAACCAGACTTCTGCATTCGACCTAAATGCAAACTCCACGTTCGCACGATCTTAAAAGCGCAAAAAGGAAAGATTATTAATATATTAATTTTGGAATATAAGTGGAAGTATTCCGAAGACCACTACCTAAAAAGATGCTCTAGCTACGGAATTTACTATTCCATTATAAGCAGGGATTACTAAATAAGGCTTAATACAGCGTAAAGTGAAATTGAATCCAAGTTAGACAGATCGTTCGATACATTAGCGAGACAAGCAAGTACGCGTACACATCTTGGACAGATAAAATACCGGTTCATCTTATAGCTTTTGAAAAAAGAAAAAAAAGGTAGGTAAAACAAAGAAAGACATCTGCAGAAAAGGCATGCAATATGATAAAACAGAAACCCCAACCAGCAGAACTCACCGGCAGCAATGGAAACTCGCAGGCTTCGTGGGAGCGCGCGCAAACCCAAACTATGTCCTTACTAAAGTGGTTCATTCAAACCAAAATGTGGCCATATTTTCAGGTCGTTTTGTCATTTTTGCTAGGGAACAAAACCTTACTAAAAAAGAATCTTTAGCTTTGTGGCGCAAATGCGCTTCAAGTACAAGAACAAGGGTAAACATTGGTCTTACAGGCGTATTTCCTTACGCTTAAACAATAATCTCCACAATCATGGTCGTCGAAGTAGCTACCATTTCTTGGCAGGATCTCTTATCAACGCATGGAGGAATGGGAAGGTTGCATTTACGACGGGATATTCACACTGCTAGGACGAATTATACGCTAGTAGCTAAACGTGTACTACAACTTTTGATCCAGTAGGCGGATATTCCCCTTCTTTTCTTGGGTTTTTTTTTCGGTACCTCAGTGGCAGTCTGTTTGCTTTGACTACAATGAGCGTTTGTGGGCATCATAACGAACCAATTAAGAGGCAAGATAAGAGGTGTCTCGCCATCGAAGTCGGAATATAATTAACGATGACAAGCTGTGCAAGCAGTGTGTTTCTAGGCGTCACGCAATCTGTGGAGTGCTAAAAGATATTACATAGACTGCACTTCAAAAGCGCGCCAATTCCCCCCAACTCTACCTGTCTGAAAGCACACCTAGGAAGATAGACACCAGACCATAGACCGTGAGGAACTCCTCCACGCCAGTCTGAAGTAATTCCCTTAGGAAACGGTTATGATTTGATGAAAATAATGTCCCATTTATAAGTCGTAGAGAAAACAGTAGTAGGAGCCGCCCCAGTGCCTCTGCGGTGTCTCCGCAGATTCACCCACGCACAGAGGGTAGACCAGCTGCTGCAACATCCAGATTTGCCAGTCAGCAAAACTAGAACTTTTCTCAGCTGGAAGTAAGTCAACTCAACGCCACATCACTTCCAACGTGGCGTACCGGACCTCCCCCCAGATCACAGTAAGCCATGTCAGCTTAGAAGAAGGGTTAGGAAACTGCAGATGCACAAACTGCAGGGACTAAGTTACCCGAAACTTCTATCTCCCCAATCTACGGTCCTTTACTGACTCAATTTCGCCCATTCCACCTGTTGAAGTAAAGACCAGCACCTAGACAGTCACACACCTCAGCCCTAAAAGGCAAATGCTTGCCAAACTGAACACAAGCTACTCTTGGATATCCCTAACTAGAACAAAACTTAAAACCCGAAAGCCCTTAAAAAGAAAGTTGTGTTTACATAAGCTTATTTTCTGAAACAATATACAACTTGGAGAGTCGAGGGAGAATAGGCATCCTTTTATTACAAAACTATTTTGGCTAAACAGGTTTTCATTTGACCGCTCGGCACAAAAACAGATCTAAGAGGGAAAACATAAAGTTATTTCGAGTAAATGCCCGTCAGAATAGAAATAAAATGTAAGTAACTACAATTCAGCTGGACGCTGATAAGATATCCGTTCTCAAAAGCATCATACGGGACATACCTCATTAAACGCACCGAACCGACTGAGGCAATGCCTATGGTGCAAAAAAATACAAGCCACAAAATCGACAAAAACTGAAATGTAAGAGCATTTCAAACAAAGGCTAAAGACCACTCACCAGGTAAATTTAGAAAGAGGAGCCTCCAGGGCAACGATGAAGCTTTACACAGCGAGCTAGGTGGGAATAGTGCAAAAAGATACGTAGTACTTCGCCTTCAGTTACTCGATATACACATCAGGTGAGGGCAGATCCTTAAAGTCGACAGTCGCCTCACAATCAGGGGGTTGCTCCTGCGCCTGTGAGGCAGCCGCTCGCCGTCGATGCGATTGTCGAAGCCTAAAACGACCGAGACGAGATAGGAGTGAAATCCTGCCATATTCGATGCAAAATCATTTAATAAAACATTTAACAACCCTAAATATGATTTTTATTGCTGTGGAGATCCAAACAAGCACATTAGAATGACTTATGACTAAAAATACATGACTTGAAGCATAGAGACTCCTTTGTTGACTTAAAATGGTCACCGGAAAGAGCTAGTGTCACAAATACGCTTCGTATTCTTTACAAGTTTAAGCTATATGAACTACACCGTGTTTTACAGACAGCAGCCGCCTTTAAAATAACAAACCAGAATTTTAAAGATCCCGATCTAACGATAACTGGGTTTTAAGTCTCTCGTCATATTTGAACAGTAAAACATCTTGGTTGTGGCGGTTGATCCAGCTCCAAGACCTAGGTATCGAGAGTGCTGACTACTAGCCGAGACACTCTAGCAGTAAGCAGTTAAAAAATCCAAACTTTCATCATATGAACCGACAAAAGGCGAAAAAACATATAGATATTACCGCTTTTTGAACAGTTTTGTCACTGAAGTTTCCTTGAAGATTATCTTTTTTTCATCTTTGGAAACCTGGTCAGAGCGTCGAATTAGGACAAAAAAAACACCGCCAGGAGTTCTGCGCCGAGTTCCATCCTGAAATGGAAAGTGGCGAGAAATGACTAATATATAGAGTCGGAGGAGTTAAACAATTCGTGAATGCCTACTTCAGATGCATTTGGGGGAAGAGCGATTAGAATGTTAAGGGGTAAGATTCCCAAGACTTTAATCTACGATACCGACATGAGAATGATGAAAATTAGGACCACGACCCAACCGAATATGATCATCAGGTAGTGAGAAAAGCCCCCACACGGCGATTATCAAAAAATCTAGAGAAACCGTACCATAGTGCACAAACCTCCACACTTTTCAATGTCTTCGGTAAGGTAGCAGAATTCCAGTGCACGTTTCACACCGATTGTTTTTACAATCCGCCCTAAAATACAAAAATATCAAATAAAAAGGCAACAGGAGAAGTGCAAAATATCAAAGCGAAACCAATACTCAAAATACCAATGGTGGTAATAAGAAAGATGACACAACGCCAAACCTAACGGAGTTAAAGCGGAAGCCTACATTGATTCAATCCATAGTCTTCATTAAAGCATCCTGACCACGCATCCTTTAAAACTTTCTTCCCTATGCGGAAAAGAGCTAACATCCCAATTGGGATCATATATGTGCAGATGAGACTACACGCATCGGCTTACCAATCAAGTCCTCACGATCTTCTTCCAAAAAATTTGCGATAGCTGAAACAGCCTCATCAGAAGAGCTGTCAAAATTGACACCGTAATGGTCACGAGGTATGGTTCTATCGTAAGATCGAGGTGCAAGTCGCTCACTAAGGCGCCGCTTACGGCTGGGAGGCCGTTGTTCCATTGAAGCGACCGGTTCCACAACGACCTCATTTTCATCAAAACGGTAGCTTTCAGCACCGCGATTAACCATTGTCAGCTTATCCTACAGAAGTACCCATATGAGCAGAAAAAGGAATATTTCTCACCGACTCGAGAGCCGTGCTTTTGAAAGCGTTCTCAAGAGTATTTTCAAGCACAACCGACTGCCAAACGCGATTTCTGACTCCCTTACTCGGTCTGACTTGTTCTGGCGAATGACGACCTAGAAAAGATTAGATCTGTCAAAAAATACACCGACCATACATAGCGCCTTCATTGGTAACTCCTCATCGTCGCTGCTGATGGAAGATACTTCACCACTTGAGATATCTCGAGTTTTCATTTCAGCTACAAAAAGGGAGCAAATCAGTAGCCAAATTCCAGAAACAATACTTGGAAAATTATGGCCGAAAATCCTCCAACTAAAGGTATCAACACATGACCTTAACGACAACAGAATAGGATTGATTAGTCGAGAGCTAGCATAAAGCTAGCCACACATTAAATAAACCTCAGGAGATCCACAAACCAACCAAACTAAAGTCGCGCGCACAGCTTGTAAGATCAAAACAGTTCAAACACGGCAAATAATAAACATATAGAAACACTAATAAATTCTACTCGTAATCCAGAACATTGGTGACATCAATATAAGAGAGCTGTGAAAATTGGTGCGCAGGTTGGACCTGTCATTGCGTACATACATCAACAAGTGCGAAAGTGTACGCTATAAAAAAAAACATTTTACTAGTCTCAGAACAATTTGAAAACCTCTACAGTACTTTGCCATCTTAGCAGGCTCAAAAAAATTCGATGCTATTCTACAAAACAGACCCACCTATAAAAAATCTACTCTACCAGATGAACAGTGGCGCCAAGTATTTGGTAAAGATGAAAGTCGTATTGATTCAATAGCATACGTAGAACTGAGGTAAAGAAGGGCTGAGGCTCACTTGCATGTCTTGAAGGCCTTTGTTTCCAGCTTAAATACAAACACGGGGGTTTAATTGGCTGCGAAATCAAATCCAACCGCAGAACTTGCACAATTTTTAAACCTATTACTTTCTCTAAAGACAAGGCATGTTTACCAATTAAAAAGTCGCAGGAAAATACCAGACAGACGTTTCAACTTATTAGTTATTGTGTAGAGCTGTAGGTGCAATGTTTTTGCCATTTTAGTGATTCTTCCAGAGAGGAAGGGGGTACAACTCAAGCCTCTTGACTGAGGAGTCAGTGGCCTGCAACCCGTGTCCACGCCCCCCAACTTGTATTTGCATTCCCCATTTACTCATCCTAATAGACATGCCGAATCGGAAACAACCTGGGTGTTCTAAGAGTATGATGACCAGGGACAAGATCTAAGGGACCCGTCCTACAGTAAAGGCATGTTCCTAGTGGAGGTTAATTGCATGGGTGACCTGGTCGCCACTGCTTGTACATTTGCATTGGAGCATGGATTAGAGCTATGTCAGTGGTGTTAGCCCTTGTGTATGCTGCCAATACATTTTTTACTACCCTAATACAACTTTTTGTAACAATAAAAAGTTGAAGGCTACAGTAATATAAGCTTGTTATTGGTGAACTCAGTTATTAATATGAAATTATAAAAAACTGTGTAAAAGCCATTTTGAGCTTTACCAAAAAATAATTACACCTGTTTTTACTGTTTTTATTTTTTTGGTTTGTACGTTCCCTTTAGGACTGCGCCTTATCAACCGCGTTTGAATGTATTTCGCACCTCGCGCCACCTTTCCCTTGCAGCTGGTGCGCGTATCGTCCCGTGCCAGGGTAATGTTTGGACTGCTTCTTTGTTCTAAAAGAATATTACTGAACCGCTACAACTTGTGATACGACTCTATTGTACTGACGACTCCTGGAAGTTCAAAAACACACTTCCTTCGTCTAATCCCATATCCTGTTGTGTCTAGGTCCTTCTAATTCAGCGATCTTTCTTCATCTCGAGCTCTGCTGGCGTCTTAGATGATCACGACAACGTACCTACATGACTTGGGAATGGACACGAAGACATCTGAAGAATACATTGCCACACTGGGTACGGCTCCGTACCTTCTTACCTCCTTACAATATAGAGAAAAAGCTGACCCAGCTGAAGGGCCCCAAGGATGCAACCGCTAGCGACCTCGTACATAGTATCAACGGGATGAGATCCCTTGTTCTTCACGACGCCCTCATAAATGCCGAAAACTCCTACAGTCCTAATATCCCATCGGAGGAAACAGATCCCCTCGTGCATTTCGACCTCTTAGATACACTTTACAGTATGCTTTTAGAGGAGCCATGAAATTTCGCCCCAAAATCACTTCAAGTTTGACCTCGACCTCTTTTTGTTCATGCAATTAAGAGTCAAATAAATTGGGAACGATGAGTATTATTAACTGATGTTTGCGAAAACTATACAGGGAAAAAATCTACGATTTCCTTCCGGATAGCCGGTTGCGACCCTGTCGTGTGCTTTTGTGGTCGGTTTCGGGACAGAGAATTACGTAGCGCTGTGGAATGCGAATCGATGGAGCGTACCCATCAGGGTAACTGGGATCCTCGAAGTAGAGAGAGTACTCGTCTTGCGCCTACAATGTAAGTGCAGCAATGGACTGTCGCACGATTCAACAGGGGTCTCTAGAATATACATCAATATATACAGTGCGTCGGCATTCAAGTTCGAGCAGATTAATTTTAGGGGCACATTATGAATACATTGAGCTTCCATTTGATTCCTTTTAAGTGTTGTTAAACTCATCGGCAGAGAAGCGTCGATATGCTTTCTACGATTTAAAGAAGCAAAAACAACCGGAAAAACTGCTTTATGGAATTATGCATTTGTATCTGCATTCAGGTGAGTTCACCAGAGTAAATGATGACTTACGGATAAAATAAGGTATTTCGTGGACAAGTTCCACATTATTTCAGAGATATACAATCGTTGCGCGTGGGAAGTTAATTGAAAAATACACAAACTGACTTACGTGGGTTGGATAGGTATCCACAACGGCTCGGTAAAAACACGTTGTTTGAGGATATAGTGCAAGAACCAGCTTAAGGGATAGGAACGAGATCCATCGTTATCCAGATAAGAATGATTTTCATGACCAGAGTGTCACAGAACGAAAAAAAAAGAATTTAAGGCGCAGCTCTTACCGTTCCCTTGTGATAGACAGCATCCGGATTTAGTACAGGATTAGCCTTCCATTTCGGCAATAATATCACCTTTGAACGATCTAGAGTGTAGCGTCTAAAAACGAAGGACAGATTAGTCTAAAAAAGTGAAATAATTCGGGCGAAAACCGATTGCAGTTTTGAAGGAAGGTGTCAAGAAAGGGTTTAATTTAGGAGAAAAAGTAATGTCCAGCAGGATGCAAAATCGCATTAGTGCTGAGATATTGCTACCTGATGAAAGGGACCAAAAAAAGGAGCATGATTACGGTTGTAAACATTTTAGAAGTGCCGCAAGATACTCCAATCACCTGGGGCAAAAAAATGTGAAATTTGATGATGGTAAGCAATTTGATTTAGAACAGTGCAAAGCGGATCATCATTTAAAAAAAGTTAAAATTGAATTTTTTCCTGACAAAGCAATTATGCGGCTGAGAATGGGCAAAATGAGAATACCAAAAGTTAAAATATCAGAAACTGAAGGGTGAAGAATAGGAACTCACTTTGGACTGCAATAATACCAACAAAAAAGCAAAATTGGTCAAACGTTAAGCAGATAGAGCCAAGCTTTAACAGAAATAAATCACACAAGAATACATAACGTAAAAACCATACTTTAAATCAAAAGTTGGCCACAATGAAGAGCTTAATAAACAAGGGAATTTGCAGACGCACACTTTGCCCTCTTCGGCATCAACATCTTCAACTTGGAACTGACGCTTTTCACGGTTAAAGGATATCACCTCAGCAAGTATCCAGCTTTCGTTGGGTGCAAACTCTGCATCGGGACATTCTAGATCAGGCACAAGAGCTGCGACATAATCGCCAGGGGCGACCAAATTGGTGTCGAGATTATTTCCAGCACCGATGGCGCCGCAAAGGGGAGGCGGACTGAAATGTGGGTTAAATGCCCAGTTGAGAAGACCAAGATCGCACTATTAATAAAACGAAAAGCAACTAACGGTTCATCAACACCCCCTGCCCACATAGGGATGGATTTTGCACTTTCTTGGAGAAGTGACATGAGAACTCCCCGACGCATATTTCTGGGACCCTTAGCTATTTCTCGAGTTAAAAATATTGCCATAAGACCCACGGTTAACTTACTTATTTTGTGCTCGAGTGCTCTCAAATCAAAAATCTTGTCTTGAGCTCGAAGGAGAGCTCTAAGAAGAGTATAAAAGTCAATATACATGAGTTACTTCTGAAGGGACCCTAAATCATGGAACACCTCTTGAAGCTTTTTGTTCCAAAGCCTTTTTTGCTCCACAGAATGTTTACCCTTATGGACTTTAACTTGACCCCATTCGAGAGAGGAAACTTGAGATGAACACCTGCCTTCTGCAACCTAGCATGCACAGCAAATGAGCGGACAGCAAACTTACGACTACCTCCTTACAGATTTCACTTAATTCATTAACCTTTTCCATAAGTTCCAATTCCATATCAATACAACGTACTTCTAAAAGTTCAATGATTATCGGGCGTCGAAAGACCCAAACCGGCAGAAGCAAGAGGGACGTGGACAACCGAGTTAGTTGCAGATTAAGGCTAGATAGCAGACTGCTGCCTGACTTGCACATATTTAAATTGTGTTCAAATTAAAGCGACGGTTATAATAAAAAAAGAAGATTGTGCAGGAACAGATAAAAGCAATTAAGAGCTAAACTAAGTTTCAATTTTTGACTGTGCTACGTTTCACTGTGTGCAAAGTGACTTGCGTAAATGTGAAATCGAAGGACCACATCAAACCATTGTGTCATCCTCTAGCTGCTCATGTTCAAATTCAAATTCTGTTTTCCATTTGTAATGCTTGATGCGTTGTCCTCCTAACGAGTTAATAAATTACATTTTTTAGTAATTATCTTGCGCGAATGCTTTGATATGAAGGTGAATGGTTAAACATATATAAACTAGATTTAGTGGTGAGATGGATAGTGACCATGCATTTTCGGACGATGTCATCTCGAGAGATCAAGGCCATTTCTGTGGTGGCCGGCCTTACTCGGTCTGCTCTGCCTCGAGGTGCTTTGGCGTGCCTACCCTCTATCGTGGCGTTGTACCAGTTTCGTGTTGCTGTAAGAGTAGAAAAAAAATATAGTTTTGAGTTTTGCTTACTGCCTAGAGGTTAGGTTCTTGATCTAGCGCAATTCTTTCGTTTTGATGGTGGGGCGTTGCGACAGGATGTGTATTTAGTTTGCCCAAAGTCATGGCCCTTTTGTTAGGATTGGTTTAGCATTATTTAGTTGTCCTTGTGGTAATTTGCAGGTTTTTCAGATGTTTTACCGACGTCTGTTTTATTTTCATTTGCGCATCTATTCACTGGTCATTATTCCTTCAAGACAGTTCATTGCATACGTTTGCAAGGGTCACATCTTATTGTTAACGGTCTCCGTTATAGACCCCTTTCTCTTCTTTTGGATAGGTAATGAAAATAATTAGATTTGACGGCGACCTGTTGGCGAAAACTTTAAATGAAATCCTCAACGTCGTCGAAATACAGGGGATTCAATGGCAACGTTTTAAGGAACTGAATAAGCTTCTTAGAGGCTTCCGCAGCCATGAGATGACCGTACTTTCTGGCAAGACAGGAGTGGGCAAGACCACCTTTGCTTGCGAGTATTCCCTCGATCTGGCCGAACAGGGTGTTCGAACCCTCTGGGGTAGCTTCGAAATGCCCCTACCGCGGATCTGTCGCACTCTTCTGCACCAGTTTGCCGGGTACGACGAAGCCCTTGCTCATCCTTCGTAAAACTTTTAGTGAACAGCTTTATTTACAAACACCCATGCGCGTTGCGGCCTGGGCGTCTGCCTTCCAGCATGAGATCCCGATGTTCTTTATAAATACGCATGGCCGTCCCTCTGAGAAGGAGGTTTTTTTAGTATGTCAGATACCAGTGTTTTAATAACTTATTTAAGTCCATAATATTTCATGCCTTGTTATGAACGCTTGGGAGCATGGACAGTTGTTCTAGGCTTTCATTTCACTCTAATAAAAGATTAGCGTGTTCTTTATTAGCTTACTCAAGCTATTGCGGGCTGAGGTTGTTATAGGGTAGTTTGTATTTGGATTCCTATGTATGCGTCCGACATTTTTAAAAAACCTATTCCCATTACATTGGATTGTCCTTATTTTCAAACATTTAGCTTAATCCTATTAGGCTCCCATATTTTACGGCCATATATTATGCGAATACAGACCATAATTAGAGTTAAAGGGGTGTTGTAACTTTTACCTCAGCACATTGTGTTAACAGTGCGCACCTTATGTTTTGGGTGAGTTTTTTTCATTTGTCTTTTGACTCCCCTTCCACAGGCGTTGGAGGAGAGCGTGAAACGTGATGCAGTTGAACACGTGATTTTGGACAACTTGCAATTCATGATGGGCTGCACTGGAAGCCAGGGAATAGAGGATAAGTTCCAGCGACAGGACCGCTTCGTAGAACGCTTGCGCGCTTTCGCTACTGACACCGGTGCCCATCTCACTCTTGTCGTGCACCCACGCAAGGTGGACAGCGACCAACTGCTGACCATCAGCTCCCTCTATGGGGGTGGAAAAATCGGTCAGGAGGCCGACAACATTCTCCTGGTGCAGGAGGAGGTAGATACTGCTGTCCCGAAGAAGTATTTACAGGTGAATTCGGATTTTGCCTGTGATGGTCAATATCTACAAAAAGCCTCATTTTACGTCTTGAACTAGTTTTTAGGGAACCTGCTTAGAATTTACCACAGCAAAAGTGTGACTGCCGTAGTAACTTAACAGTGAACGTATGGCATCAAACATGCTTAGTAAAATACAGGAATTGTTGGCAGTTTTCTTTTCTCAGTAACAATAGATGTCATCGCGATGAAATGGTATGGAGATATGTTTACTCAAACGACAGGATCGTGATGACTGTCTGTTGATGGTGTACAATGGTTGAAGAAGGGTGTTGGAGATTCACTAATATGAAGGTATGATTAAGTTGACAGACATGTTAATGTTGCTGCTTTGGCTTTGTGTAGTTAATCACCTTCACCACCAGGGTCTCAAGGGTAAATTAACCAGTACCGGTCGTATTTTTATCGTATTCAACACGCACCTTGAAAACGAAGATAGATGTGGAAGAAATTAGTATGGTTACAAAGAAAGCTCCAGGTACCAATTCTCACTCCATTCAAAAAATGTTAGCTTTGCGTAGTTGATCAAAATCTCATCCATTTGCTTTGGCATCCATACTCTTCGTGACACAAAGACATGGACTTCACCACCGAACTTATCGGCAAACTAGTAATAAGTGGTAAGCGTTTTTAGGGATAAATTGGAGGAGCTACTTTGAAGTTGACGTTTACTTGTACATAACGGTCCGGGTAAGGACACCACTGTAAATGTTATTTGAGTCGCAGTCACTACAGTTTTTGTATCATTGAACAATAGACCATATTTTGCTTAACCCCGGTGACCTTGCTAGTCATACCAACAAAAAGGCAAATCCGAAATCCTGTGAAGGGATTTTAGCAGGTTTCCGCGGCGGTTTCTTTGTTTCTCTTAATAAACAGTTTGGAGAGCGAGATGGTTTTGCCTAATGTATCTGTCTACAAACTGCAATTAAATAAGCTTTTAATGTGAGTGTTACGTTAGTTTAATTTGCCTTTTTACCCTTCATACGCTTTGCCCTGATTGTGGTGCATAATTCCGACTGATACAAGAGTGTTCATTCTTCCTGGTGCAATTACTAACACAATGCGGGGGGTTATGAATTAGGCTTTTGCATATTCCTCTATAACTCTATTTAACAGGCGAGTTGGTGTACTTTGCCACGTCTAATCGAAATTTCGAGTCATGATATAACTAAAACCTGAAGGAAACTCAGCCCATCAAATGCCAGTTATTAGGCTTTCGCTTGACAAGTTTAAAAAGACTGCATTGACATGTGTAATGAACACGAGTAAGCTCGCTTTCCAGTTGGTGATTGGTGTCGGTAACAAGTCACTCCTTCCTGGTGACATTCGATGAATGACAAGCTGGTGCACACATTAAGATTCCGCCTGCAGCCTGGAAAATCGTGTCAAGTAACTGGTATGCATTATCTCATACTTCACTTTTGCCTTCCAGGTGGTAAAAAATCGCTACGATGGGACAGTAGGCAAGATGGATCTGCATTTCAATCGTTCACGCATGTCGTTCAAACCCTCCTCTCGAAGTCTGGAAGCCCTTCAAGCAGCCTCAGAAGCCATCGATTGACCCCCCATCTCCACTCATTGTATTTCTTGCCTGTACATAAGAGCCCTCACCTACCACGATTTTAATATCATTGTTTTGCAGACGCCCTGTAAAAGTGCTTTGATAGGGAAATTGGCCCGGGTGAACGTCTGATAGCTGTCTAGTTAGGAAATGAAGAAGCCGTTGGGAGAGACAAAAAAGCTTCCTTTTCGGATGTGATCCTTGCTCTTAAAACGCTAATACAGCCTATTACACTTGTGGATGTCCCTGCAGCCCGTAGACTAACTCTCGGAATTTTTTCCAAGGGCCTGCTTTTTATGGATAAGTATCATGGGTTCGTGAACGTGGAGGCTTTAGAAAGGGGTAAACATACTCGCATTAATGCTAGAGACTGTGGAAGCCCTCTCCACTTAGTCGTACAAGGCGTGAAAAGGTGCTTCGGAGCACTGAAATCTCTGCAAGAAGACAACCGATGAAGGACATGAATAAGCATCCAATTGAACAAACATGGGTAACCAACTTTCATGCGTCACTAGTCGCGTGGGGACTAAATGCGACAGAATATAAGTGGAGGAGAAAGCAAAAACAGCCAAAACGGTCCAGTACCCCTATCGGACATACGCTACCAGCGGATTGATTTTGTTCCCCCTTCCCTCAACAAATGCACGAAACCTTCACCTTCTAAATGTGCTTTCTACTAGAAGTATCCAGGATGAAGCAAGACACCGCATTCAACGGTCGAGACGACCAATAGATTCTGTTTTAAGTACTTACACTTAAAAACGAAACTGGAGTGTGTATAGAAAGAGGAGAGGAAGTAAGAAGAGCACCTTAGGAGAGGGAGGGACGCTTCTGGTCCTGGCCCTCGCAGTTCCCCTCAGTGGCTTCGTCTGAGGTTCGTTTCTGGTGATTGGAGAGGTAACGCTGATGCTTCTCCACGTAGTGACTCCATTTATCGTGGTTCAGCCGTTGGAAGTCAGTTTCACGCAGGGCGATCAACTCCAAGTAGTCCGCGAGGTGTTCTAACTCCCTATCCTCGGCATAGTTCACATTTGCGTCACGATATGAATGAATCTAGTACAACAAATAATGTAAAAATTATGCACAGGAGTGAATTCAGGTAGACGTAATCGAAACACCCACTCGAAGGCCGGAACCGGGATTCATGGCAAAATTCCGACGAACATCGTCAAACATTATAGTGTTGTGCGGACCGAATTGAGGAAATTTCCGCCATATTACGGCCAAAGGCTTCACCTAAAAGGGCAGTTAGGAATAGAGTCACCCCGTTCAAAAATTTGGCAAGCTCAAAAAACAGTAGTGATTAAGTAAATATTACTTTTACGTTACGTTGGGATGTTGAGTTATTTGCAGTAGAAGCAATTGCTAGCTTACACCTTTGACACCATGATCAGGGAGGTTGACACTAATCATGGCTCCAGAATCAACCAGCAGACAAATTTTAAAGGGCCGATCCATATCCTCGAGATCTGCACCCAGATTGGGAACAAAATTTGGATCCTCGTTATCAGCATCCACCCGTCTTTGACGAACCCTGTTCACAATAGTCTGTGATATCAGGTCCATTTGACTTATTTTGGCCAGGATCCATGTCATGCTAGTGGCCGACCAGATAGCTATGTCATAGAATTCATAGGCTCTCGTGAGGAAGGGTATGAGATAGGGTCGCATCAAGTGCTTCACAGATTCGGCCGGTGTTAGGTGATCTAAAGCAAGGTCTTATAAACCACAAGGCAAATTCAACGCACCAAAAATTGTGTAGTCGATGTCAAGAACAAGGAGGCGTTTACCAAGTCTGAATTCGGCTATTTTAACGAATTTGTACGTATTACACCGTTTGGCAAGTTTTTCCAGATTTTCTGGCCTCATAAACACTGCTAAGTCCTCCTCTGTAAAATCGTAATCATCAATAACATCTGGAGGCTCAATATTTGACAGTTCGATAACTTTGTTCTAGAAAATGGTTTTAATTTTGACACGACTTACTCTTTCCTCATCTGTGCTACCCATTAACATCAATTTGGTTGTTGGTTTGAGGACCAAGTACTTAAGAGGAAGCTCATCGGAGAGTATCTGACCTTAAAATAGGTAATAAGCCCTGGTATTGCCTACCTCTCTCAACAACCAAGCCTAAAAGCTTCTGATTCTTAGGAGGAACATTAGTTAATTCATAAAGTTTCTCTTTGAGAGATCCTATGGGTGATTCCTTTGAAAAACCATCCAATTGAAGCAACTGACCGTTAAATTTCACCTTTATCGTGCCTACTGACTTGTCAGCCATGGCACAGTCGTGCGAAGAAGGCGATCAGCTGTGGTAGGAAGGAGCTCAAAGGGGCCGCTAATTTGCGCCTGCGACCTACGCTGCACATAAACTCATTCTTTAACAAGACTAATTATCGAATAAATACGTGCATATGACCCTTGTATCCCATTTTTAGGTGAACTATAATTTTTGATACCCGAAACAATAAGTTACGCGCGGCCATTGCAAAGGATAAAACATACTTTTCAAACGCAAATTTCAGTCCGTCCAATACCTCGTTATATTCATAATACCTAAATTAAAGTAAAACTCCCAAAAATGGCTAAAAAATTAGTGAGGTTCATAGATACGGTCATATGTCAAGAGCAGTAAGTGTGGATACCGACTATTTAAG
>NW_020170484.1:250727-253537 GCF_000524195.1 Echinococcus granulosus
GTTTTAAGTTGATCATCTTGGAAGTCACACAGGTGAAGCGGCAACAGTGCTGGAAGTGATTAGCCAAATGTGCTATTTCTGTGAAATTAATGCCTCCGAGAAGTTTTTAGACGAGTCAAAGTGAATCTGGGTATATGCTTTACCTATGGCGAAGAAGAAGTTACAGAGAAGTCGACCCAAAGCACTATGAAAAGGCGCACTGGACAATGCTGTATGTACGCCTTTTGATCTATCGTTTTGGTCCATTATATGTGCACGCCACTGTACATACTTAGACTTTGTCATTATTTTACTTCGAACCGAAAATATTTGCTTTTCTTCGATTGATTTTAAAAATTTTTAAGACTAAATACGTAAAGCAGACTAGACGTTTTATTGAGTTTGAGGAGGGCACGCTCTGCTTGGTGGAGATGATTCACGTTTGGAGATAACTGCAGTGAAAATGATGATTACTAGAATAGTCATGCTTTACTTGAGATGCAATTTAAGGAGAAAAGGACATATTGAAGATACTATAGAGAATCTAAGGAAAGGGCAAAATATTGAAATTAAAGAAACTGTTGGCGCTAGTAGATTGATGAAGTCAGGAAGCCGAAAACCATTCAACTTGTTAAAGCGAAAGTGATTTCAGAGATGTAGATAAAGTAGAGCTAGAGTATAGGGTAAAAAGAAAGGAATCATGACGCCTTGCGAAGTGATTCTATTTGCGTGAAAAAAAATGGTCATCACATCGACAGTCGACACTTTAGTGGATGTGTTGGTATCGGTCATTGCAGATCGAACGATTGTGGTCGTATATTCTTCAACCGCTGCTGCTGGTGGTGGTAGTGTCAGTATAGCCGTCTGCTATTCGGAGGATATCATTGCAAAAAACGTATTTGGTTTCAATCATCCTGGGTGTTCTTCTGAATCTGTATCGTCATCAACTGGCCATCTCCCTTTTGAAATACTACCCAATTCTTTGATTAATTTTAATTTTCAAAAGTGGGGCATGAAAGTGAAGGCTCCTGGAATTTTAAACAAAAGCATGTTTTGTGAGCTGCAGACACCACTAGCCCTACTACTTTTTAGCTAGGAGGCCATTAGCATTCCTGGTGGGGGTGGGGGAAGAGCGTTACATCCACCTCAAGTGGTTGTCAAACCATCATTGCAATCCCTCGGCACTTGACAAGCTGTCATTAATAGAGGCACATTTACCTCTCCAATTCCCCCATAACTTACAACCCACATAGGTTTTTGAGTTGTCAAGTCTTTCCATTCACTCGGCAAAGTGAGACATTAAAAAGTGGTTGAAGAAGTGGAGTGAAAGGCATAAGAAGACTTAATTGAAAGGAAAGCTCTGTTAATTTGTCGGTGGCATGAGGCATATGCCTTAAACCTGAAACATCAGCCCACGAATCAAAAACATCAATTCGTTGTAAATAAATATTTTTCATCGTTACACGGATATGACAACTCAAGAAGTTAGTTAAATACAGAGTGAATAAGACAGAGGAAGAAAAAGTAATTCAGAGTAATCACTAAGTTAAACAATTAAGGATATAGTGAAAAATAAAGATTTAGAAAGGAAAGAACATTAGTTCAGAGAGTAGAAGGAGAGCACCAACTGCAGGCATGACGATGGAAGGCGAGGCGATTGCCCCTTTGGAGGTTGGTTTTGAGCGCTTTGATAGGGAAGGTAAATTGGAATTATCCAAATTCATCAGTGGATTTGATACTTCCCATTCCGTAAGTGAAGCTGTTTCAACCTCTACCTCCTCCGCTTTGGTGGCAACAACTCCAAAGAGCAGTAAAACCAGCACACAGAAAACTTTCATCTTATAAATGGACTTTGTAAATCCAGTAGCTATGCGTCGCCTTTTATACTCCCTCGAAATGCGTGACCTGACAATTAGCCGAATCCAAGCACCTTAAAAATAGTACTTAAAGTCATCACATTAAATGATGGTATAGAAGAATTTTATGGAATAAAATAAATCATAAGTGCTAATTTTACTTTGAGGCATTCTTTTGCGATCCTTGAGAGGATCTAGTTCTTAATAACTTGATATTATCTAATCACTCAGATCGGTGGTGGGATAAAAATTCTCGTTCACACCTTCATTAAGTCAGCTCCAGAATCGCAGCGAAGCAAAGTAATCCATAAAAAAACTTATTATTAATGTACGAAAACAAAGGAAAGACTGTATTCATAGCCGAAGGTCCATTTTATCGGAAAAGATAAGTAGCTGTGATAAATGAAGAGCCGGTGTAGTGTAGGTCCGGTTATTGCTGAACATGTCTGCGAAACTCGAAAAACTGTTCCTATTCATAGGCTGCTTTCTGTGACATCAGTGCCTGATGCTCACTTTCACTTCTAAGGTATTTGTACTTTTTAATCTAATTTACCTACCACTACTAGCAAAACGTCTCGCCAGGACTTGTCTGGACAGTAGTCGTGCATGGCACTTGAAAAAAAGGGGTAAGGGGAACTAGGTCGTTCCACCCTTGCAGCAATGCCCATAATCAAACGAATTTAAGTCTTGTACTTTATTTCACGCATAAATGTTTGAATTTATGATTCACAGAACTGAGTGATAAAGCCGGCATCGAAGGCAGTAGAATCAGTAGTCAGGGTAAAATAAGTAAATCGCCGATTGTTCAATGCCTTCTTCTGTTTAAGTAATTTGAATCCTAGAAATCCATTGTAAACTTTGCTTTTGTTGTTTAAAGACTTAAAAAAGAGTTTCAGGAACACAATGAAAACATGTCGTAGGCTTTGAAAGTGAAATAATGAACTACTTTAATATAGTGCAGCGTCCCGAGACCTC
>NW_020170484.1:253637-264845 GCF_000524195.1 Echinococcus granulosus
ATTTAGAGCGCTGCCATTGACGCAGAAGTCAGAATATTTGCGACCAGAAATTGTTTTGTCGACTTGCAGAAGGACTGACGGGGTACTTGGATATCCCAAAGGTGTTTCTTGTTATACACAATACATAAATAATTATGATGATAATGCCCGAATGCCATTTAATTGACGTGGGGTGTGCAGAAAAATAATGATCCTGTTTGACTGGTAAATGACTGCACGCTATGTAGGGTCAGTAGACTTAAAATTACGACTTTACCCGAAAGAGGAGATGAAGATAAGTACGGGACAATTTTAGGACTGCACTGTTTGTTGTGATGATCGTTATTTAATTACGAGTCACAGTCCATAACTATACCTTGACCAGAAGAAATCCAGCTACAAATCACCCTTTCATGAAGCGTTCCGTCTTCAGAAGCACGACCCAGATCCGGGCATAGTCATTTCCTTTACTCTATCATTAACCTTACCGAAGCACCGATTCCGGGTAGTGGATTTGGCACGCCCAATATCACTAAAGGATGATAATAAATTCTGCTTTAAAAATTATCATAGAGGATGAGGTAAAGTGGTAACTTCCTTGGGTCTTATTCCATTCCATCCAAATAAGTCGTGATACTATGCGAGGGCTTTCATCCCAATGTTGGACTGACTAGTCATGGCTGGCCTAGGTGTTCCTGTGGGAGAAGTGGAATTCCATTAACACCGAGTTATGTCGAGACAGAGAGATTGGTCACACTATTATTTTCCATGTTTGCCATCGAAAAACGACTTCCGTCACAGAATTCCGCCTATGGCTGTGATAAATTTAGACGCCGCTTGACGTGGGACTGGAGTTTTTATTTCCGTGTTGCCTGTATCCTATCAAATTTCCAATCAAGCGAGTGATGGATAAAGGCCTTAGAGACGTTTTTTTTATTGAATGGTGTGCGTGGGTGAGCACAAAGATTGGAGGCTTTGCAGACCGTCAAGGAACACGGGACTTTGAACCTGATCGTGAGTTTCTCGATCACCTTGGTCACACGTTATTATAGTGGCTTCTTGACCTTGTACTTAGAATGGTTGATAGAGTACATAAAGTGCTTTCAAAGGTCAAATAGGAATGTCCTTCCGGAGTTGTAGGCATCCTCAGCGATAGTTCACTTAAAACGTTGACACAGAGCTTGGCACGAAACTAAGAGGTGTGGGACGAAGCAGTAGGTTAATCTCTCGAGGTAACCGAAGATATTTTCTGTCAGTTGAGCAACAGTAAGTCCATTCAATCCCAGCGAATATATCTGTATACAAATTGTTTCATCTCTTACTTAAAACATGACGGAAAATCCTTCTTGACATATTTGCCTAGAACTCACGCGATAATAGCAGCACACACAACGCTGCACCATTATCAAGTAGAGGGAGTCCTTTTGAACCTAATACAGCTGAAGTGGTGTGCATTACCTAGCAAGGAGGCTCTGCAAATTTAGAATAGCCTTCAAACCTAAGAAATAGGTAGACTCGACTTATATCTGTCAGCATCAACAGACAATTTAAAGGATATAAGGTGAGGGATACCGTGCCGAGAATGCACCTACTTATTTCTCCCCTACGCATTTCACAGGTCTACACAATACTCTTGGAATCTTTTTCACTATTTAATGTACAAACGAAATATGATTAAATGATATGGATTGGATAATAAGCTAGAATACAGTACCTTTCAAACAGTAAAAACACAATAGAATAAACAACACTTCAGTATCTAGTTTCACCACCTCTGTTTTTCAAACCTACTCTGTTTAGTATGGATCGAGTCGCATATTAGGATGCATCTTATTCTACTGTGTCATCAGGTTCCCAAATTCTACCCGTACAGCAGACAAGTAATCCAAGCTCTGAAGTGACTACACTAGGTAGAAGATCTACCGAGAACCAGTAGCACCGCTTCGATGACATCTCCCAAGTTGGCTACTCTGGTGGTTGTGATTCCTTTTACCAGAGCCTTCATTCCCCACTTATTGTTTATCTACTGCCTCATTAAGCGTTTTCAGTTTTATTTTTACTAGTTATAAATATGTTCCTTGGCCAATTGGCAATTTTATGGTTTATTGTTTTGGGGAACAAAATTTTTCATCAATTCTGATACAAGTGCGAGTCCTAGGCACCCGCATAGAGATAACAATGCAGGGGGCCCTTGTGTCTGGTATGGAGGTATACAGATATGGTATGCGGGTGGCTTGTGCTCCTTCATAAATGTACTTTAATAGTCCAATAGTCACTCCTATCTCAGATTGTCTCGACAGCCTAACATAATTGCTGACACGTAGGACCCACGGGTATGAGAAGGAGCCACAAAAGGGCAACAGCGGCTCAAGCACTTGCATTGAACATTGCATTGAGACGACAGGAATACATTATGGACAATGATTACAACTGATAATTAAACTGTCAATTTAAAAGGTACAAGTTACATCCTAATAAGCAGCAGTCGTATACATTGGTATACTTTGCTTAAGCCTGGGTTTCGACTACACAGGCATCGAAGCCTCTGCCTATGGACGTTCGGGTTATCCAAGTAGCGCCTCAGTCCTTCTGTACGTTGACAAAACAATTTCTGGTCTCAAATATTCTGACTTCTTTCGACTTCAGGAAGGGCACGGGACGCTACGCCAATGGCAGCCCTCTAAACAATGGTCCGTCCCTCAATCCTACTGTTCCAGTATTGTATTCTCCTGTCTTCAGAGCAGTCCCGGCTCCCTGCATTAGTGGCAGTGGAGAGAGATGCCTATCTTACAGGCTAACTTTCCTGATTTCTACTACTTGGTGATAAACCTTAGCTGGATGGAGGAGGTGAATAGAGTGTGGGAAAAAGAGTCGGTGAGGATCGCAGAAGGCAAAAGGACTAAAAATGAGGTCCAGCTTCGGTAACTATGCCAGTCTCGTGGTCTGTAGGAAAGCTAATGACAAATAAAGCGACACTAGACGTGAACCGTCTGGAAAAGTTCTGCAGTACCTGTATGAAGATGTCAAGTATGTGAATGCTCGATACCTCCTCCTGTCTACCAGCTGGATAGAATGGAGATAGATCTGACTGGTCGGCACTGAAGTGAGAAGTAAGTGACAAGGCGGAGTAGACGTGGGGCATTGACCTTATAGAACTATGCGGAACTCCATCCTCTAAATCATGACTGCATCTGGGAAGGCGTTTTCATCACCAGCAATGGACACACGATATAGTCGGCACCGTCTTGCTTCCCCAACCACAGTCCCTAAACAGGACAAACCTCCAGATTCCGTGGAATTGCCGAGAGTTACAAGTAACGTTACGGTCAAATATCCCCTCATTTACCCAGAAATACGATCATTGAAGCAATTACTTCTTAAGTGTCTTCTAACAGCATGGACTGTGTTTTGCTGGCAGAAAGAGGAAGGCTTTGCAATACTGCGGTAGATTAATTCCGCCTTCCCATCACGCGTTCGTTTAAGGCTCAGCCATTGTACATCCGCCAGGTGGCATGTCTTCTTGGCCATACAGGTAGCCTCAGCTCTTGTTAACCAGTGCTATATATTCCGCCGTAATCCTTTGACTTCTTCGGCCTTTCGTGAAAGCCTTCATTTTTCTAATTTTTATTCCTCTGATGTTTGAGGAGATTTTTGATGTATTTGACGGTGAAGAAACGCAAGAAGTTGGTTATAACACCTCGATTTTTAGCAGCAATGATAACTGATTATGCCATCAAGGATGCCCATATTATGACCGGGCCTGCTTCACGATAATCTTTTTTTATTCCTTCAAGCTCTAGATCAAACAGAGGGATAGTTATGCCATACCAATAGCAAATTTCAGGACCTTTTCGTTCCTTTGCTAAAGAGTTAGGTTTGGAATTTAGCCTGGAAGGCTACTGTTGAGTGGCTGGAAAGGGAGAGTGTAGCACTAGATAGAAAACGTGTTTAGGCGGCATCATAGACAAGAAAACCTGGGTAATGAGATTTTCTGAGCGTCGAGTGTTGGCTTGGTCCTTTTTTCCTTTAGAATTGCCAGTCAAATTTAAATGCTTAGCTGCATTCTTTTTAGATAAGAAGCAGGCAATACGTATGTTAAACTTTTAACTGTGCGGACGCCATTGGCCGAATCTATATGACCTTGACCTCTTGGATAGTATTGATATGCCTCATTCTGCTCGTTCAGAGCATGTTGAGCCAAGGGTGAAAACGAAACATCAATTCTGGAACGAACCCTTGATACTGATCTGTCTCACAATGTAATACATTCCCGTTTCAAGTTTCGAACTCTTTTGAGCTCCCACCCGGTGGCCGGGCTTTGGATCATGCCAGCAGATTTAAGAGCTCACTGCAAATTGAAAAACCATATTCTCCCCAAGTATTATGACTCCTTCTTGCCTTTAGAGAAACCTTGAAGCACTCCAGTCAAAGCCTGCGCAAATCAAAAGAAAACACAAGAAAAAAAAGCTTTTTTCACTATCTCTTACACAGCATGTTGTTTATCATCAGGCTACTTCTCCCTGCTCCGACAACGTCAAAATGCTCATTTTTGCCCCTGACTCTAAAATGACCACTTAAAAGTGCCACTCCTCAGCTCGCACCCTACGGTTTTGGAGAACTTTATCATTGTGGATCATCCGCTTCTCAATTAAAAGTATAATATGATACATCAATTCTTGGAAAAATTGTGGTTTCTGCCTCAAAATTGTCAGCAGTATAGCTTCAGTCTTTACGCAATTATTAATCACTTAACCAGTACTAGTAACTGCTTGTTGCAAAAGGAGTTAATATACCAACGCATTTCTTGGAAGCAAAAGTTATATTTTTTTTCAAAATGAAAAGATTATTTCCAATAAAATTGGCGTCTGGTATGGTTAGGCCTGGACCAGGAACCAGACAGGGTACTAACACCATCGAAAAGCGTAATTTGAGCCTCATAATCCTCAAAACCAGCTGCAACACAAAGCTAGTCTGAGGTAGTTCACAAACAAACCCTGCTGATGACGACCGAATAGTTGAACTCTCCAACCGTAATTAAGAAGCTAAAGATAATTACAGGGGCCAAAAGTTTCAAATCCGTTCCTCATTTAAAAAACACTAATTTAATGTGCAGATTAAACCCTGTTTCTTCCCATAGGCATAAATAGCTCCTCAAAATGCAGTCAAACTTTACCGGTTTCCCAATTTGTGTGTGTGTATGGAAGCTGACATGTCTCCGACGTTATGACGCCCCATATGACGAGTATTTTACTACTGATGAATGATGCGTGAAAAATACTTTGTTAGCAAGCCTAGCAGATTGACAGTGGCCTATATTTGGTGATCCAAGCTCTCTCCTTTTGTACCTTATACTACACTCTCTCACAGAATTATTCCTGCACCTGTCAGGCAGACAAAATCCAACCCCTCAGCCACAAATAGTTTTAGACGCAATAGCATCCCAAGATTACTAAGCTGTGCAACTAATTTGAAAAACCTGACTTAGGCAAACTGAGTGGAGAGTCAGCTGGTAGCTACCAACAGAAAACATTAACCTTTTCGTGTTCTTTTAATTCTGTTTTCCCCTTTATAAATTTCTTTAAATCTCTCTTAATCATTGATGCCTCCATTAATGAGCGGCATTTATTGAATCTTCTGTCCTCATGTCTTGGATTGTTGTTTCTGCTGACTTTCTGCAAGACTGGGTGCTTGCCTGGTCACAGTTTTTCCACTTCCCTGTAATTTCTGTATAGCTTGAACCACAAAAACACAACTTATTGAAAAATGCGATTCTGTATCGTGGAAGTAAGAGTAAAAAATTTATTAAGGTAGTACATAGAATGAGAAGAGCACAAATTACATCTTAAATTATATGAGATAGGACGAAAAATGGTTTACCTGCAGAAATACAACACCGACTTTCACAAGGGCAAACTATTCATCAGAGCCATTGTGCACCTTCTTTCTTTCTTTGGTATCTAAACAACCTCAAAGACAAAATAAATGCAAATTCTAAAGTGCATTAGATAAAGTAACCACAGTAAATGGGTTTTGTAGTAATCTATCTTATTATGTATTTTTTGAGCATGACTTTAAAAACCGTTTGTTCATAATTTTGTTTGATTTCTCAGTATAAGCATAATAACTTGAAATTAATAGGACTCTAGCTCCTCGAGCCTTCTTTGAGAACTAAAGATGAAGTAATACTGGGGCCGAACATGTATTGTCGACCTGCAAAAGGGCTTGGGGCTACTAGCATGGCCCGGAGGCTGGACCGCCCGGCAAGGGTGCAATACCGGAGCTCCAAGTGACCCTTTACAGAAACCGAGATTTAAAAATAATTAAAATATTACAGGAAGACTTAAGACACATCTTTGCATAACTACTTCATATCATAGGAGATTTATTTTTCTCTAGTATTCAGTAATCAAATTGGCATTTCGCCTATTGTACTAATCTTTAATGAATATTTTACCTAGAATAATGTGTAGCAAATCCCTTGACTAGGCAACATATCGCTAAATTAGAAAGCAACACGAATTATATAATTTTAGACGAACTTGTAAAAGTCAGCTTGATGCATTTCTCAATTCTTCATGTCACCTCAATACTGATAAAGTGAAAGGATTAAGTTAAACACAGTTTTTTAGAGTAATACCTAAATAAAAAAAGGGAGAAAGTTGACGCATAATCAGAATAAAAATAGGCAACGCTGTGGAATACCGAATAAATATACAACCAGCCAAGAAGGAGAAATAGTTTAGACTAAAGTACTGGAATTCATAGTGTACAAGGCACCCACCCAATAGCATTTACTTACAAAAATGAGCAGACAAAAGGTAATTAAGTGGTCACAAGAGCTCTCGTTAGAAAGCATTTAACAAAATTTTTCTTGCACTCTAATTTATGATAGTTTTATTGGCTGAAGCTTTTCCGTCTCATCAATGAGGGCTACAATGGAAGCTGAGACAAACAGACATGAAGCATCCCTTATGATGTCTCCTGTCTCGAAACCACTTGTGGCCTCTAATTCCATTGCCCTTATTCTTAGTTTGTGGGTAACATTTTAACTAAAAATACAGGATTGCTTTCATATGGCAGTTTGGAAAGTGGTGATTTTAACTGCAGAGTTTACTTAAACGGAGGGAATTTCTTTTTATATACCTGGCTGTGGAAACACGGAGACGAGAACAATCTTTATATTACACGACATATTTGAAAGGCATCTATCGAAATTCAGCATAATTGAGGTGCATTTGGGATTGTGGAAATCATTTTTGTTGACATCTTTGTCTTCCAGAATTCGTCTTGCAGTATTTTGATTTTGTTAAAAGCCAACTTTGGAGGGTACCTAGCATTGGTAGTTGATGGATCGTACTTGATAGTGTTTACTGTTGGGTGGGGTGACGGATGAAGTGTGGTTGTGCTGGTCGTTGCATAACAATGTCATTGTTGTCAACGTGTGTGTAATCAACATCAGTTGATACTCTGTTTAAGCGGTCGTAGCTAGAAATGGAATCGTCGAAGTCATCAATGGGTCGTGTGATGAAGTGATGTCTTTTATCAACTCGCGTGTCGCATTGGTTGCTGATGGATTGTAAGTAGTAGTGGTGTCAGAGTCAACCTGCAACCTGTTCAATACAAATGGAGGACGAAGTATCTGCACGAATTTGTGCATTAGATATCATAGGCAAGTGTATAGCAAATTGAATTTTTATTACATTTATACATGTGGGAGAAGTTGGAGGAAGAGGTAGGGTATTAAACGCACCCCAGATTTTCCAATTCATACTTGGATGCAGGAATCGCAGATTTCATCAATGCGTACTTGTGTACTGATTGCACTAAGTAAAAATTTACAGTTCCACACTAGTAGCTAACTAAATGGCATCAAAATCCAAGATAAATATATCCACTTCTTTAATATACTCAAGTAATTTGATGAGCTGCATAATGTGGAATTTATTTTCACAGTTTGGAATAAATCTATGCTAGAAAAGAGGAGGGATAGTCTTTGTGTTTGCATGAAGATGTAATAAATATCAAAGTTGGAAAACGGCCCAAGTTTATACTATTTGTAGAAGAAAAAACGATCTTCCGAAGAAGTTAAACGCAGCGACCACGGGAGCCACAGTGGTCTGTGGGAGGACAAATATTTTGGAGGTTAGATTGGTGCGACTGACGTCAAATCAAAGGTAAGAGCACACGGCTTGACTTTATTCAGTACTTTTGGCGTCGCCTGGAATTTTCAAGGTATTTTATATGATGGTGGGAGTGCAACTACTTACCTGCTTCCAGAATTCTCGCTGTCACTAATGTGATGTTACTAAAAGCGACTTTCATGCGGTGAAAACTAAACAATGATCGGCCACCACATCTTGGATGAGGTATTTACCAAACTCTTTAATTTATGATGATTTGCGAGAAACGGGACATTTGTTTTGATGGAAACTTGTCCAAATACAGGCGAAGTATAATAAGATCACAGTAGAAAATTTTTTAGTCCTTCCTCCACACTAACTACTACTTATTTTTTAAGTAGCAAACATGCAAACCTCGAAGCGTTCAATGCCTTATGTAACTCACTTTCATCCATTCTTCATTTCAATTTCTGGCGTAACATCAAAGCACCCTTTATTGTTGAAATTCCGCAAAAAGCGCTTGTTTTAACAGGTCATTTAACTTGAGCCTCCATTTCTTTTTCACTTCTAGAATGCTCACGACCACTTGAAGTTATTCCAAAGTACGGGAGGTGGAAATGTGAATTTAGCGTTGTTACAATTTTAGAAGATGAACATTAGAAATTTACCATAAATTCTTGCAATTACGTGAGCAGTCGCAATTACGTCAGCCCTTTAAACATCCGGAGGGAACTTAGCTTTCAAAAAGAAGGTCGACAAAACTTCTATCCATTTGTTTGACCCCATTTGATTGGAAGAACCTGGATACATGATTTGACTTTATTCAAAACCTTACATATTACCCCATTTATTCGACTAGAAATGTTGACATATTTCATGTAAAGAGGGAGCAAAAATATGAGGCTGACTCTTTTGCCGGTAAACTTTAGTGTTTAGCTAGCCAATACGTGCTGAGCCTAGAAGCATTCCAGAATTCAGGATAGGAATCAATATTCCAGAGGAGTACTTGGGAGGTTTCATTCTTGTTTTAAAAAATAAACCAAAGCAAGGTCTTATTCGATTTTAATAAATAACTTAAACTGAATTTTTTACTATATAAGAGACAAAATCAAGTTAAATAGGACCATAAGTCAATGTAACTGGATTACCCCGATTTCTTCAGCGGTACTTTGGGACTTTGCTGAAGTTCCAAATCGACAAAAGCATTAATTAATCTTTGCAAAACTGAATGTTTCCAGTAGTTGCATGCTAAGTTTAAAAGAGAAGGACAAAGTTAATTTGAAGGACTATTAGGGCAACAATTTAAATATTTGTTCCTAAATTAGTTTAAATTAATTTCCAAAAGCACATAAACATGTCAAAACAGGCATCTGCATTCCCACATTTGTATAAAACACTCACTTTGAACACCTTCAACAGATGATTAGATTACTTCCTCTTCTTTCTGAAGGAAATCGAGCCAACACGATTCATTGTGATCAGTTTTAGTGCCTGAAAAAAAAGAGCCGCATGGTTATGAAAACTTAAACTCTGCAATTCCAGCATCATTTTTTTTAAAATTGTTTGTAAGATTACGTAGGATTGCTTTCAAGATCCATTGTTGAAGTGAATCCATTCATCTTCATTTTGACGTGTTCGAGTAGAAGATTCACAAGTCAATTCGCTACCAGGAGCTACCAAATGGTCAAAAACGGTGAGTTGTTTACCTCACAGTAAGTATACTCCTCGTCTGATGCCACCATTTAGATTGTTGACTTCAATCCACAAATTGTGTGCGGCATGCATCACCATAAAATCATCTGACAAGTAAACATAGCGTGTCTGAAGCTTTGTACATCCAATGTCACCAAAAACAATGGGTCCTAACTGGAAAAACAGTTTTATTTAGGGTACTATATTCACTTATTTGTTTGGTAGAAGATATTATTACAATTTAAGTAGATTCCTTTTACGAAAAGAGGGCTTCATGTAGATGATACTACGTATTCATCGATGCTTTGACATTCACTGCTGACTGCCGCATCAAATGCAAATTACAATGGTATTTCCAGCCCCTGCTCTGGGTACGGTTGCTTTATTAGCTGTTTTTGGGGCAATATTTAAAACTTCTAATATGGGTTTAATTCGTCAGCCTCTGGTGTCGGACTGAATATTCAAGCGTCTGCTTTAGGATTTGGCTATCTCAACTTTTACTGTGGATGCCGTTATTTCAGCCTCCGTTGTGTATTCTGCTTATTTTAGTTTTTCTTGTAGGTTTTCAGTCTCCCCTCTGCATCATAGCAATACACCGCCAAACCACGACGAAAACATCTATAAATTCTGAAATATGGAGGCAAATTTCGCGTATAGCCTTTCCTTTATCATTTATGAGTAATAGGCCAATTAATGTAAAAGAAGAACTGTGAGGCTGAAAAAATGAGTGGTGGGAACAGGAAAAGGCTGGCCAGTGTCGAAGTAGTTGTCAGAGCATCTTTTGCTTCCAATGTTTGCCCACCAAATAAATTGAAAATACCACTCCACGAGATTGGAATTATTATTAGTATTTTCATCCAATAAACTTATAAGCCTCAAAGGTAGCCAGCTTTTAAAAAAAAATGTTTCGCTAACATTCTACTTGGTAAGCAATTTCATGCGAGAATATTAACTGGTATTTCATTTTTTTGGGTCACACATCTTCCGGAATTTAGTCTTGGATGAGTAATGCAAATGCAGCCAACATTTCGCCATTCTCACCTCCATCAAAATACCGGTGTCATAGGACGATTTCTTTGCCGAAATATTGCAAAACACATTTATTTTGACAAATTTTAACGATGTGAGTCTCAATCCAACCTCAAACTCACAAAGGCTCCCAATCACAACACCTTAGTTTAAAGTGCATGAAAACAGGAATCTTGTGACAAAAGTGTAACAATTGCACATGGATGTAGGTTAAAATACGGGATAACTTCTTACTCATATATGGTGATTGCATTACACAGAGTGACTCGGGAATCCCGACAATATTTTCCACACAGCTTTGCATGTGAGTCTTCGTGAATTTCGTGACAAATACTTTGCAGAGGTTGACTTCACATATATGTGTGAAAGGAGATTAAAATTAACCACC
>NW_020170484.1:264945-267904 GCF_000524195.1 Echinococcus granulosus
GACTAAATAGAATGCAAGCATATATGTTTTTCTACATTTTAGAGTTGCCCACTTTTGCGCATATTGGAGTGATCTAGCGCAGCCAACACGAAATACATTGGGGATACTTGCTTCCAATGCATGACCTAACAGCGGATCGGAATTTGTCGCACCTGTCAAGCTTATTGCAATTATACACAGGAAGCGAGCCCAGCGTAGTGATGCGGTATTGTCGGATACACACCGGGCATAACCCCGTAAAATCGCCCTTGCATCAGTTAACAAATACATGCTTTGTGAATAGGAAGTTATTTATAGCGCACATCATTCCACTCCTCTGTTTAACTTTGACGATAATGACTAGGACCAGCAAATCCTGGTGATTAGTTAAGCATTTGTGTTTTCCCCATTGGAAAATAGACGTCAGCATTGGAAAGCTCTTACTTCTTACAAAAGGAAAGTGGAAGAAGCTGGAATTTTGTGGATATACTTTATCACTCTAACTCAGGCTTTTGTCAGTTGAAAATGGCAGTCAAGTAAGATAAAAGTGTTATTGGAAGTCCTATTGGTTATACTATTTCAATTGTACGGATGTATCTCATTATTTCTTGGGTTCCAAATTTTGTCAACCTTATTCTATGCAAAATTGTTATTGGGGCAAATATTGGTACTAGATGTTAGTTCTGGATGAGTCAAATGATTGATTTTGAAGTTGGGACAGGTAGTGACAGACAGTGTGCTCTTACAGCGGTTAATCGGATAAAGAAGGAGCAAATGTGTCCATGTATGTGGTGTGATTTTCGCCTGCATAGAGTAGGTCGTACACACTGAAGTAATAGATGAATAGCCCAAGTTCTACAAAGTGGAAGGTTATGATCTGCTCCGTGCTACACCCGTATAGTTGATTTGGATTATGTTCATGCAAACGCGAAAATCTTAATGAATTGGTGGACAATGTAACTAATTAGTGAAAGAATGAATTCTTCTTCCTTCTCTTCAAAAAAAAAATAAATTTTATTTTAGAACCATACACTTACTAAAGAAGGTACCCACTTATGGATGAGTGAGCGAAGTAGTGGCTAGAAAAAACTGAAGAAATGGATGTCGGGCACCCATTACGACCTTCGAGATTAGAAAAGGGGAAGAGCACTAGCCTGTAAAACGGACAAGGACACTGAATAGAAGAATTGCAGGGGCGTTTGAGATTACAGACAGTTTGGGCTGTGCTTTTACAGTTGGGGGCGTTTTAGTCACTAGACAGTGCTTCCTTCTTACCTTCTCGTGTGATTAGCCTAGTAAGTTTAGGAAATTGCAAATTACTTTGAGGTCATGAATACAATACCTATTGGCATAAATCTACTTAATCCATTTTAAATTAATTGCTTTTAGGCATAACTATCAGCGCAATGACAGACAACAGTGATTGCAAGAAAAATGAGCAGTTGGAATTTGTTTAGTGGGAGAGTTGGTTGGACCTTCTTTCACGCATATTTGTCCTTACATTCTTTGAACACAACTTTTTGACAAGAGGAAGGAATCCTATGATGAAGTGTCAAATTAAGCCACGAAACTGCAATGCGCCTCTATGAGCAGCATCATTATTGTAAGATTTCTGCCTGGCTCACTTTGAAGTGTGGTTTTGCAATTGGGAGCCTTTGGGAATTTGATTTTTCACTGATGCTCTGATCAACGAAATTGTCAAAACAAATGGGCTTTCCAACATCTCGGCTAATATAAGCCATGTGATATTGGCAGTTGGATGAATGCTGAAATTGAGAAGTGTTGAGGATGTATCTCATGAAGCATTGGGTGCAATCAATGCTTGAACACGCATTGCGCAATATGGAAGTGAGATCCGACTAGTCAAATAGTGGACGAAGTCAATTCGTATGTAGAATGATTCTGCCACAGCAAGTGCCTCATTTCGGCATGAAAATCAGCAACCAATGGAGTGATGGAGAAATATCATTTTCAACGTATGGATGCATTTGAACGTGTTGTTTGCTTATGGGAAGGGCTGTATAAAACCGAGTTGCGTGGACTGCCATTTCCAACTCATTACGGCGTTAGCATTTAATATAACCAAATGAGATTTGGCTGCCATATGTTGCTCCTCAATTGACGAACAATACCTCAACTAACTCCACCAATTCACCGATTTCTACACAAGTTGATGCTCGGCACTCTACCTTCTACGCCAATGCTAATCGCACACAACTTAACATGCCGTGCCTCCCAAGTGACAATTCACATTCCTCAAATTAGGGAAACGATGCTGACCGTATGAGTTTTGTCGTAGAACAAAGGACTTTATTCTGGTGATGAATACAAGTGGTCGATGTTTCACCTGTATCTGCTGCGGGAAATTCACGACTTCTGATACCACATTAACTCCCACATTCCCAATGCCACCCAAATCTATAAGAAAGAAAAATTGCATCAACATGTAGTGCAGAGACGTGGGTGTTGATGCAAGTGAATCGAAGTCGACTGAGAGGAGCAGCTGTTAGCTGAGTGGTGGCAGAAGCAACACCCACGCATCCACTATCGCTATATAAGTTGACAGAAATGAAATTGGAGCATGCAGAATTCAGTCTCTCTATGGGTACCCTCCAAATTTTTATTTTGCTGCTACTAACAGCCCACACATTTGCCTATAGTCATGAATACTATGGTGAAGAGGATGATTTAACAACCTCGACAACCACAACTTCTACGACTCAAACCACCGTTGCGAAGGCTACCTCACAAATGTCCCTTCTTTCACCATCAACTCCGCTTCATCTATTCACCTCCCTCCTTCTCTTTATCACCTCCTATGCGCTTCTATAATTCCTACCACATTTGACACTTTCTTTTACAACTTTCCAGTGTTTAGTTTACCCAGTTATTTAACAAATCCATTTATTGCATAAATATTTGTTATTTATTCATGGCATGACTACAGTATGGTAGTAGTACAACCGCACCTAGCATTTAT